>NC_045436.1:0-11913 GCF_002776525.5 Piliocolobus tephrosceles | reverse complement strand
ACAAAGAGACAAAGATACTTATACAAAGATTGTGTGTTTCACTACTTAAAGCAGTTTTCAGATGAAATGCAAAGTTTTCTGGGTCTCTGGTTAGTCAAGTACCTGGAAGCTCTGAACAGTGATTATTCAGGACTCTTTTCCTTTACCATTTAATTGCAGGCTCTCCTAATCTCTGTCAGCTATTGACCTTTATGACCTTGCCTTATCTACCAGAACACAGATCCCTCTTACTAGAGGTAGCATTGTGTTACAGGCCCTAGCAGGGAATGTTTTCAGGTCTTCTAGGACCTCTCTAATCAAAACTGTCACAAAGATGTCATTGGCACAGACACGTTGTTTGTCCCTGCCAGTTGTCTGTTCTGTGGGCGATCCTAATTGTTGAATGCAGATCAATTAACTTATGACATGTGATAGTAAATATCTGTCCAAACTTTGGAGGATGTAAGAAGTTAGTAAAAGAGGTGGGTTCCAATTAAAAACAAGTTGTGTAATGTTAAAAGTTTTAATACATTTGGTAATAGTCTGTGCGACATAAAATAGTGATCTTAAGCTTTCAGTCTGATAAAATGAACACTTGTCTACTAGGGATAATTTGATCCTAGTGTATTCACTTGGAGGACAAAATTAAATTAGTTAATGATTGCTTTATTGCCTAGCAGGATCTGATGTGTAAAATGTTTTTGAAATAATTTTGTCTGTAGTGTTTCTGACCCAAGGGCTGCGGAGGAAGCTTGTGGTAGCAGTTACTCATATAGATTATATATGTGAAGTAAAAACACATAGCCAAAACCTGTCTTTTTCTGAATATAGTTGATCAGTTAATTTTTTCTTCTGCATAAGAAGATGCACATCATCTCGAATGTTCTTATGTGATACGTAAACATTCACATATCATGTGGAATGTGGAAGATAAACATGTAACCCATTGGATTCTCTTTTCCAATATCTAGATTAGATCCTGTGCTGAAAGAGAAACCAAGAAAAAAGATGACATTCCGGAAGAAGATAAAGGAAATGTAAAACAATGTGAAATCAATTATGTGTATGTATTCTTTTCCTTTTAGACCTACAGATTTGACAGTGAAGTGCTTCTCAAAGTGCTTTCAAAATAAATTACCTAATTAGTTGGGGATGGTGGTTCATGCCTGTAGGCCAAGCTACTCGGGAGGCTGAGACAGGAGGATTGTTTGAGCCCAGGAGTCCAAGGCTGCAGTGAGCTCTGGTAACCACTGCATTCCAGCCTGGTTGACGGAACAAGACCCTGACAAAATTAAATTAAAACTGATGGACAAGAAGAGGCAACACAATGTAGCCTCTGGGACAGAGCCCTGAGCTCGATGCTGTTCTCAAGGCTTCAGTTTTCCAAATCATCATACCAGCTCTCAAAGCTAACGTCATGCGGGTTAGTCCGTCTCCCTGTTCATTCATAGAATGGGTGTGATGCCAGTCAAAGGCTGTGCTATGGCCAGGACACGGGGGACTCCAGCCAGCATGTCCTGATAGAAGTGGGGCCTTGTGGTTCTTCCCAGTCAATGAGTGGCCCTCCTTTTGAGGGGTCATGGAGGTCATCTTTATGGTTGAAAAGCTCCAGCTTATTAAAAAAATACAATGAGACATTTTTTTCCCCCTTCCCCAAGACAGAGTCTCGCTCTGTCTCCCAGACTGGAGTGCAGTGGAGTGATCTGGGCTCATTGCAGCCTTCGCCTCCCAGAGGGTGTGATTCTTCTGCCTCAGCCTCCTGAGTAACTAGGACTACAGGCACACGCCACTATGCTCAGCTAATTTTAATATTTTTAGTAGAGAGAGGATTTCACCATGTTGAACAGGCTGTTATCAAACTCCTGACCTCAAGTGATCTGCCTGCCTTGGCCTCCCGAAGTGCTGGGATTGCAGGCATGAGCCACTGCCCCAGCCTACAATTAGACTTTTTTAATAAGTGAAAAAGAAATTAACAGTATTTATAAATTTAATAGTAAATATGTATAATCAGAGTTTGAGGTATTTTTCAATGAAGACATTTTCTTTGCAGGAAGAAATTTCAGAGCTTCCAAGACCACAAACTTAAAATAAGTAAAGAAGACAGTAAAATTCTTAAAAAGGCTCGGAAAGATGGATTTTTGCATGAGACGCTTCTGGACAGGTAGCTATTTATTTATTTATTTCCACTATTTTCAGTAGCGAATAGAAATGGCGTGTAGAAAACCTATCTTCTCTTAAATTACTATAGTTTTCACATTTTTGTCTTTAATTTCTAATTTATGAATGTGGCAGTATTACTTAGGACAACATAAGTTTGGGAAAAGACTGTCAAGAAAGAATATCTAAAAATTATAACCGATTCGAAGTATATACTTTAAGAAATTCAGATTTGACTGTATCTACTTTATAAATTTACCATTATCTTTTTATAACTGTTGGAACCAGAGCTAGAAAGAAGCCGTTTGACTAATATAAAAATTATGTGGATTCTGTTAGAGTAGTTCAGGTTCCTGAAAATAAGAATAGATCAGCTAAAAATCTAAAAGCTGCACAAGTGAAATTGAAGCAGTTTTACTGTAAGATGTGGAAGAGTGGAGGATGTTTATCATAGCACACTATTAATATTTATTACTCTTCCTGTGTGGTAAGTAATGTCCTAGATTTACAACATAGGAAAACAGGCAGAGATGTTTAGCTCTGAGTGTCCAAGTATAAATCAATTAAGTGCCAGATTTTGATAATCACCAGCCGCTCGTTCAAGTCCTGTGTTGCAAAGTTACTCTTACCCTTTTTTTATATTTCTTGATAAGGCAATGTTTAATTACATATTTTCTGTTAACTAGCTGGTAGACTTCATACCTAAAGTCAGTACATAATGTTAAGAATATTTTCCAGCCGAGCAAATGAATATGTATCTAGTTGAAAGAAATCAGGAAGAGGATATAAAATATAATCAGGATGTAGACTCTAAAACGGAATAAGCTCTATGTCCTGTAACTTTTATCACTCCTAATAATACAGCATTCTCACCCTATTGAATAGAAATTTAGAGCACCCTTAAATTCCAGAATAATTGAAATTGCTATTGTGGATTGAAAAAGCCCCCTTAGGCAACGTTTATTGACGTTAGGAAATAACTATTATAAGATTAGAATCCATTTTTTGTAGAAACCAAATTTAAAAGTATACATATTTTAATATAAATGTTGTGGTAATATAATAACCAAAATTGACCACACAGTTTTAAAGCTTTTTATATTTAGTAGCAGTTGAATATATATGGCATGTTTTACACAGATTAATTTTATTACTTTTCTTTGCTTAAACAGGAGAGCCAAATTGAAAGCCGACAGATACTGCAAATGACTGGGATTTTTGTTTCTGCTTTATCTTTTTGTGTTTTTTTCTGAATAAAATATTCAGAGGAAATGCTTTTACAGAGTTCTTGAGTTGTTGTGAAATTATTGTTTAACTAGTAACTAGTTTAACCAGGATTAAACAAGCTTAATCAAGATTCTTCATGAATGTACTTTTTAGCTAACTACAATTTTTCACATGGAAATGAAACCTACAGTACACACTTAATGTACCACAGAATTTTTTTCTGGATTTCCTGTCCTGAAGCATGCAGTGTACTAGAAACCAACTCTTCCTGCATTGCTTGTGGAATCTGTCTTACTGGATCATAATCTTACTTTACTTTATACAATAGATGCTTGATCAGTGCCTTTAATAGGAAGTTAGAAATTCCCAATCCAATCAACAAGGCTTTGATTCTGCCTCCGAAGTACTACCCAGATCACAGACAGCCCAAATAGCAGAACTAGGGGGCCGGGCGGAGAGGACAAATCATGTTAGGGAGTGGGACCAAAAGTGGAAACATTACAAAACAGCAAGTAGGCTCAGAGCAGAGGGGAGAGTAGTGCTGGGGAAACTCCCTGCTGAGGACGGGTTAGCCACAGTGGGTATGTATGGGATGCTTTTGTCCTTGTGGGCTGGAATGGAAGCTGAAGGAGTTCAGACGCAAGTGTTGCTTAGGTCTGCTTTGTTGAAGGCTGTCTCTTTCAGAGTTCCTAAACACAATATTCCTGTGGCATCTAATCCCAGTGAATGCTCCACATCTAGGCTGTGGATCAGATGTCACGGGAAATTCTGCCTCAGGACTGAGGTTGATTCAAGCATCTGGATGTTGTCAAAAGTCCACGTTGTGTGCTGGCCTAACCTGAAAGACCCTATCTAGTTCTAGCCTTTCAGTTCCATCAGTCACCAAATCTAGAGTTACATGGCATCTGTACAAGCTCAGTAGCTGAGGCACGGGATCAGGCCTAGAAAGGAGCTTTTGGAGCGTTTGTTGTAGGTCTAGCTCCAGCTTGGCCCTTCAGTTCCGATAGCTGCACTTTGTCTCATCTTGGGTTCTGATCCTTGGATTGGGAACAAAGTAACTACTCTGATCCCGCAAAGCGGTGGTTCCTGTTCCCAACTGGTGACTATTTTGCCTCCCAGGAGACATTTTTGGTTTTCACATCTGGGATACGGTGTTAGAAGGTAGAGGCTAGGGATGCTGCGAAGCATGTGGCAAAATCCTGTTCCACCCAGAACCTAACAGTGCCAAAGTTGTGCAACCTTCCCACCCAAGGGCTTGGTCTATTCCTTGCTTTTGCCAGCTCCCTAACCCTGAAACACAACAGTTCAAATTTATCTGCAAAAGCGTCTCCAAGGGACCTGCACGTTTCCAATGTCGACTGCTGAGACCCATCGGTGGAGACGCAGGCTTAGCAGGTCTCCAATGTCGACTGCTGAGACCATCAGTGGAGACGCAGGCTCAGCAGGTCTAGGACTGGGCTCCACATTTGCATGTGAACAAGTACTCCGGGTCATTCAGAAGCAAGCGATACAAAGCACACATTGAGGATCACCGCCTTCACGAGACTGAATCTTGCCTCCCACTTGGTATCTGAGACCATCTGCCTGCTGACTGGTTTTCCTGGCACAAACATTCTGCACGTAGGCACGGTGTGTTCTTGGACTCCATGTCACCTCGTTCACCCTCATGTTCCCTCGGTTCCTGACCCCAGTCCAGCGAGCAGAACTAATTACAGATCTTGACAACAGAAGATACAGATTTAAAATTCCCGCTGACTTTATCCACTAGTGAAGGAGGACAAGTGGACAAATGGAGAGGGTAGGTGGAGTCTCCATCCCTGTTTCTCCCACTCCGCTTTATACAAACCCCAGCTAGACCACTGGGAGAGCAACAGAGGTTAAGAATCACTGCATCTAAATATTGTCATCTGGTCCACTCTTCTTCCATCTTGAACACAAGATATCATGAGTTTTGTTTAAAGCACTACTGAAACCAAGATAAACTCTGGCTTAGCCCCTGACAGGTCAACCTAGTAATCATATCAAAACCAAGATTACCTAAAAGCACTAACCAAAGGAAAAGCTCCCACACCCCAACCTGTGACTGCTCACATTTTTCAGATTGAATAATTTCAATCGTATTTTAGGTTCATTGACTCTTTACCACCTCCAAGCTGCTCCTGAAGACAACTGATTATTATTTTTTAACTTGGAAAACTTTCACTTCTAGAATTTCCACTTGAGCCTTTGTTATTGTAGTTTTTCTTCTCTGCTATGATTTCCTATCCATTTATTCTAAGTGTTTTTGGGGATTTGATTTTAGTAAGAATTATAAAACTACTTTAAAAATCCACAATAATTCCAACATCTGGGTCATCCTGAGGTCAGTCCACACTGGTTGCCTTTTTCTTTGAAAATGTTTAATATAAATTAGTATAAATGAATATAACTAGTGATTAAAATAATGTGTTTGGCTCCAAGTTTCTGTCTTCTGCCTTCTGTCACTGATGTTTTATTCCTATCCTTGTTGTTTTCTATACTTTATTTTATTACGTCTTTTTTTGTCTTGCGATTTGAAAACTGTATGACACATTGTAATGTTTTAATTTTTCTAATTTTTTGCTTTTAATTTTAACTAATTTTATTTTTTAGAGAAGTGCAGCTTCACAGCTAAACAGAGCAGAGAGTACAGACTTCACATATGTCCTTTTCCCGACACAGCCTCCCCAGCACAGCTTCCTGCCTCACAGGAGCGCACCTGTGACAACCAGGACCTACCTGGACCCTTCATCGTCGCTCAAAGCTCACAGTGCACATTCACGTTTCCTCTTCACGTTGTACGTTCTGAGTCTTGACAAAAGTATAATGGTGATGGGATATTACTCACTGCTAACAGGAGATGATCTGTCAAGCCACAAAGTAGTACAAGGAGGAAACTTAAATGCATGTTGCTAAGAGAAGGAGCCAATCCGAAAAGTCTACATACTGTTCGATTCCAATTATATGACGTTCCAGAAACGGTGAAACTGTGGGAACAGTAGAAACATCAGTGGTTGCCATGAACCAAGGGGAAGGAAGAGCTGGATACACAGAGCACAGAGAATCTTCACGGCAGTAAAACCATTCTGTATGATACTATAATGGTAGACATATACATTTGTAAAAATCTACCTTAACTTTTAATCTTTTAAATTACGGTGTTTTTTTGTTGTTGTTTTGTTTTTTGTTTTTTGTTTTTCTGATGGAGTCTTGCTCTGTTGCCAGGCTGGAGTGCAGTGGCACGATCTCGGCTCACTGCGACATCTGCCTCCTGGGTTCAAGCAATTCTCCTGCCTCAGCTTCCCGAGTAGCTGGATCTACAAGTGCCCACCACTGTGCCCGGCTAATTTTTGTATTTTTAGTAGAGACTAGGTTCACCATCTTGACCAGGCTGGTCTCGAACTCCTGACCTCGTGATCCATCTGCCTCAGCCTCCCAAAGTGCTGGGATTACAGGCGTGAGCCACCGTGCTCGGCCGTTTTTGTTTTAAAAACTGCAGACAAGCTGGGTGCAGTGGCTGAAGCCTGTAATGGCTGCACTTTGGGAGGTTGAAGTGACTGGATAGCTTGAGCACAGGAGTTCAAGACCAGCCGGGCAACACAGTGAGACCCCATCTCTAAAAAAAAATTATTAAAAAACCTGCCAGGCATAATGCTGCATGCGTGTAGTCCCAGCTACTCCGGAGGCTGTGGTAGAAAAATCACTTGACCCAGCAGTTTTGAGGCTGCAGTGAGTTATGATCACGCCACTGCACTCTGGCCTGGGCGACAGAGTGAAACCCCATCTCAAAACAAAGAACAACCAAAAACCTACAAGCACCCCTCAGAGATAGTGTGGGTTTGGTTCTAGACCACTGCAATAAGGCAAATCTTACAATCAAGTTAGTCGCACAAACATTTTGTTTCCCAGTGCTTATAAAAGTTATGCTTAAACTATATTGTCGTCTAATGACTAATAATTAATTATTAATAATTAATAGCATGTCTAAAAAGTATGCACATAACTTAAAATACCTAATTGCTAAAAAATACTAATGAATATCTGAGCCTTACCAAGTCATAATGTTTTTGCTGGTGGGGATCTTGCCTCTGTATTGAGGGCTGCTGACTGACCAGCGTGGGAGTTGCTGAAGATTGGGTGCCCGTGTCAATTTCTTAAAACAATGAAGTTTGTTCCTTTTACAAAAGATTTCCCTGTAGCATATGAGGCTATTTGACAGCATTTCATCCACAGTAGGACTGGAGTCAACCCTGTCAAACCCTGCAGCTGCTTTCTCAACCAGGTTTATGGAATATCCTAAATCCTTTGCTGTCATTTCAGCAATGTTCATAGCATCTCCACCTGGAGTAGGTTCCATCTCCAGAAAATATTTTATTTCCTCATCCATAAGAAGCAACTCCCCATTTGTTCTAGTTTTATCATGAGTTTACAGCAATTTCATCTCATCTTAAGGTTCTAATTCTAATTCTAGTCTTGCAATTTCTACCGCATCTGCAGGGACTTCCTCCACTGACATCCTGAGCCCTCAAAGTCATCCAGGAGGGCTGGAATTAACTTCTTCCAAACTCCTGTTAATGTTGATATTTCAACCTCCTCCCATCAATCACAAATGTCCTTAATGGCATTTGTGATTGACGGGAGGAGGTTGAAATATCATGAAAGGATTAACGGTGAATCCTTTCCAAAAGGTTTTCAATTAAGTTTATCCAGATTCATCAAAGAAATCACTGTGACAGCTATACCTTTACAAAATGCATTTATTATTTAATAATAAGACCTGAAAGTCAAAACCACTCCTTGATCCACTCCTTGATCCACAGGCTGAAGGATAGATATTGTATTAGCAGCCATGAAAATAACATTAATTTCCAAGTACATCTTCAACTAAGCTTCTGGGTAACTAGGTGAATTGTCAATAAGCAGCAATCTTTTTTCCTTTTTCTTTTCTTTCCTTTTCTTTTCTTTTTCCTCCCCCTCCCCCTCCCCCTCCCCTTCCTCCTCCCCCTCCTCTTCCTTTCTCCCTTTTCTTTTTTTGTTTTTGTTCTTAGTCTCACTCTGTCGCCCAGGCTGGAGTGCAGTGGCGCGATCTAGGCTCACTGCAAACTCCGCCTCCAGGGTTCACGCCATTCTTCTGCCTCAGCATCCAGAGTAGCTGGGACTACAGGCACCGCCACCACGCCCGGCTAATTTTTAAAAACATTTTTAGTGGAGACGGGGTTTCACCGTGTTAGCCAGGATGGTCTCCATCTCCTGACCTCATGATCACCCGCCTTGGCCTCCCAAAGTGCTGGGATTACAGGCGTGAGCCATGCGCCCTGCCCATCCTTTGAAGTTTTGAAGCCAAGCGTTGACTTCTCTCTAGCGATGAAAATTCTACATCTTCACTAAGCTTAATCAATTCTAGCTCTGGACTTAAAGTGAGAGACGTGCACTTCTTCCTTTCATTTGAGCTCTTTGAGGCCACTGTGGTTATTAATTGACACCCCAGCAGGTGTCACCCTCCCTCCTCTATGGAGTTCACCCACACCGGGGCGTGGGGAACGGGGCTTCCGGCACTCCACCAGCCCTGCGCGCCTGGGGCTTTCCCACAGGGGGCTTTCGTGAGCCAGTGAGCAGGGGCCGTCGCCCTGCTCCAGCCCAGCCACGCTGCGCAGGCAGAAGGAATCTTCCAACCTGCCCCGGCACGCGGGGATTTTGTGTATGCTGCCCTGGCTGCTGTGGAAGTGGGGTTCTCCCACCCTCCGACTCCTCGGTGGCCTCCGCACCCCAACAAATGACAGGAAGACCAGGACCCGCAGCACAGCAGCCTGCTGGGCGCGTGCTCGGTGGGACAGCCTGGGCCCGCCAGAGCTGAGTCACAGGACCAAGGTGTGCTTGCGCCACCCACGTCCCCGCGGAGTCGCTGGTGGGGCTGGAACCCCAGGTCGCCAGGCCGGCGTGGGAACCCGAAGACAGGGCAGCTCCACCTCCGGGGCCCGCGACCCCGGAGGCCTCCGCGTCAAGCGCAGATGCAAAGCCATCCGGGCGCCTCCCAGCGGCTGCAGGAGCCTCCGCGCTAGTCTGCACTCCCCTCCAGCCTGTTAGACGAGCTCCTGGCGACCCCAGAGTTTCAGCAAAAGGCACAACCTCTCCTAGATCTGGCGCCACTGGGGGAGCTGAAGGACGTGGAAGAACCCGCTCCGCCGGAACCACCTCAACCCGGAGGAACACCGGGCTCTGCGGGAGGAGCTTTAGGACGCGGGGTTGGGACGGGGTGGGGGCGGGGCGGCGGCCTCTCCTTCGCGGTGAACCTCTGGCTGGGTGTGGAGAGGCGTCGCTTCCCTTCCAGCTGACCTGTCTAGGATCCCTGAGTTCCAGGTCCGGCGAGAGACTCGACTCAGAGCAGGGCTGTCATTCTTTCCCGAGCATCCCGGGGATCCCAGAGCCGGTCCAGGCACCGGGCGGTGGACTGTCCACCGCGCATGCGCGGGTTTGCAGGCAGCAGGCGAGGCTTTGAGACCGGCCCAGGCGGAGCTCTCATCCCATCTCCCCCGCCCGCCCCGCGTTCTTCAGTGGGTTGGGCGGAGACCTCCATCCCAGGAAACACTGGCCCGGACAGCCGCCAGGCCTGCTCTCCTTTCCGCGTCTCGCCACCTCTGCCTCCCCCGGCCACCGTCACTCGCCTGCCTGTGCATCGCCTTGGAGAGCCTGACAGCTAAATGCAGACCCGAGACCCCGCGCAAACCGGAGTGCTGCCCTTTCTACGCGGGAGCGAACGCAGGCAGAGGTGGGGCGAGGAACGGAGACAGGGAGGGAGCGATGGAGGGAGGAAAGAACGGATGGACGGAGGGACCTTACGGGACGGAGGGATAGAGGGACGGAGGGAGGAAGGGAGGAACTGAGCGAGGGACGGAGGGAAACACGGAGGGAGGGAGCAAGAGACAGAGAGAGGAAGGCAGAGAGAAAAGCCGTCTTCTGCCTCCAGGACCTGCAGGACCTCGCACTCCGGGAAAATGTTGGGTGCCCAGTGCGGGCTGAGTGCTCGGCTCACAGCCGCGTCGGCCTGCGGGGCGCTCACCGGCCCTCCGGATGGCCAGCCCGGGTCGCTTCATCCTGGAGCAATTCAGACGAATTCCGTCTCCCAGGGGATGAGCGAATTGCCCAGAGAGCAATGAGCCCAGACTCCGGTGATTGTCCGTTTTCCATCCACATGGTTCACAGATGACGCAGCCCCAGATTGGGCTTGCAACAGAGCGTGAGGTAGATAGTCCCGTCCACAGAGGAGTCGCACTCAGGCCGACTGAAGCCTGGTTTCGTGGTTTCGGGTTCCACGTTCCTTTGCCCTCTGCAAGGGGGCCTGTCGCTCACGTGTCTCTGGCCCCCAAAAGCGTGATCATGTTGACCTTTTGTTTCCCGAGCTCTGTGGGGACCCAGAAACCTCCAGGGAAGCGTGGAAAAGCAGCACCGTGTCGGTGCTCTCCTTTCCAGTTTCCAAACCCGCCACAGTGGAGACTCCCCACGTTGCAGGAAACAGGGATCCATCGTCAGGCTGTGATGCATGGGATGTTTCTTTTCTCTGTGGTTTCGCTCTCGTTTTCTACATGAAAATGAACAAGATCCACACACCTGCGTGTGTGAGACTATCACGGCGTCGGCGACACCCACCGGCATTCTCGCCTTCACGGAGAGGGCCTGGAAAACTCAAGACTGTCATGGAGGTTCAGTTCCGCACTCCACTCCAGGGTGGTTTCTCCCTGAAATCGTGTGTGAGCCCAGAGAGAAACTTCCAGTTTCCGTAGAATTCTGGAGAATCCAGAGAGCCAGCCCCAGAAGCCTGCCTTTCCCGGCCGATCTGGCCCCACCTCCACCTGCCACACAAGGCCCCGGTCCTGTGGTTTCTGGCTTCGGAGGGCGGGCTACCCATGGCCCTTGGGTGCTCACGCATATTCACGAAGGGGTGAAGCTGGTGGTCTTTATAAGGGCGCTTATAAAAAGGTCTTTATAAGCGCAGAGGCCGGCTGAGGTGCACGCCGGCCTCTCTCTGTCCGTGAAATTCCGGCCAGGTGCCCCCGCGATGCTCTCCCCACGTCTTCCGACAGCCGTTTCCCAGGAAGCCCGAGGACGAGGCCGGCGAAGGAGACCCGTTTGTAACCCGAACGAAAAAGATGCCCTGCCAGCGTGCTTTGAGCGGAACCCCTACCCGAACTGGCCAGAGACTTGACTTTTCAAGTCCAGGATTCAGATTTGGCGTCAGAATCGAAGGTCCAGGCACCCAGGCCAGGGTGGCAGGGACCCGCGCACGCAGGCGGCCTGTGCAACGCGGCCCCGGGGGGTGCCACCCTCCTCCCTCCTTGGTCACCTTCACCCACACCAGGGCGTGGAGTACGGGGGGCTTTCGTGAGCCAGGCAGCAAGGGTTGCTCCTGTGCTGCCGCCCAGCCAGGCTTCGCAGGCGGAAGGAATCTCCCAGACTGCCCCGGCACGAGGAGATTTTGGGTTTACTGCCTTGGCTCCTTCGGAAGTGGCGCTGTCCCACCCTCAGACACCTGGGTGA
>NC_045435.1:193596053-193682385 GCF_002776525.5 Piliocolobus tephrosceles | reverse complement strand
TTAGCTCTTCCTGTTGAATTGATCCCTTTACCATTATGTAATGGCCTAGTCTCTTGATCTTTTTTGGTTTAAAATCTGTTTTATCAGAGACTGGGATTGCAACCCCTGCCTTTTTTTGTTTTCCATTTACTTGGTTGCAGAACAACGAATATTGCTGAACAGCAAATGTTGCTGCCTGATTGTTCCTCTGGAAGCTTCATCTCAGAGGGGTCTGGCCATGTGAGGTGTCAGTCTGCCCCTACTGGGGAGTGCCTCCCAGTTAGGCTACTCAGGGGTCAGGGACCCACTTGAGGAGGCAGTCTGACCATTCTCAGATCTCAAACTCCATGCTGGGAGAACCACTACTCTCTTCAAAGCTATCAGACAGGGACATTTAAGTCTGCAGAGGTTTCTGCTGCCTTTTGTTTGGCTATGCCCTGCCCCCAGAGGTGAAGTCTACACAGGGAGGCCTCCTTGAACTGTGGTGGGCTCAACCCAGTTTGAGCTTCCTGGCCACTTCCTTTACCTACTTAAGTCTCATTAATGGTGGGCGCCCCTCCCCCAGCCTTGCTGCCACCTTGCAGTTCAATCTCAGACTGCTGTGCTAGCAATGAGGGAGGCTCCAGGGGCGTGGCATCCTTCAGGCCAGGTGTGGGATATAATCTCCCAGTGTGCTGTTTGCTAAGACCCTTGGTAAAGCGCAGTATTAGGATGGGAGTGACCTGATATTCCAGGTGCTGTCTGTAACAGCTTCCCTTGGCTAGGAAAGGGAATTCCCTGACCCCATGCCCTTCCCAGGTAAGGCAATGCCTCACCCTGCTTTGGCTCACGCTCACACCCACTGTCCTGCACCCACTGTCCAACAAGCCCCAGTGAGGTGAACCTGGTACCTCAGTTGAAAATGCAGAAACCACCTGTCTTCTGAATTGCTCATGCTGGGAGCTGTAGACTGGAGCTGTTCCTATTCAGCCATCTTGGAACCACCCCTGATGCCTACTTTCTTAAGGGTTTTCACCATGAAGTGATGCTGGATTTTATCAAAAGTTTTTTCTGCATCTATTGTTTTAATTATGTTTATGTGGTATCATGTTTATTGATTTATGTATGTTGAACCATCCCTGCATCCCAGGAATAAAGTCTACTTGATCATGGTGAATTAACTTTTTGATGTGCTTCCGGATTCAGTTTGCTAGTATTTTGTTGAGGATGTTTGCATCTATATACATCAAGGATATTGGCCTGCAGTTTTCTTTCTTTCTTTCTTTTTTTTTTTTTTTTTTTGTTGTTGTTGTTGTTTGTTTGCCAGATTTTGATATCAGAATGATGCTGGCATCATGTAATTAGTTAGGGAGGAGTCTCTTCTCAATTTTTTGTGATAGATTCAGTAGCATTGGTACATGTTCTTCTTTTTACATTTGGTATAATTTGGCTGTGAATCAATCTGGTCCAGGGCTCTTTTTGGTTAGTAGGTTTTTTGTTACTGATTCAATTTCAGAATTTATTTATTTAGTTTCGTTCTTCTCTTTTTTTTCCTCGTTGATCTAGCTCACAGTCTATAGATCTTGTTTATCCTTTCAAAGAACAAGCTTTTTTTTTTCATTGATCCTTTGTATGGATTTGGGGTCTTAATTTGGTTCAGTTCTGCTCTAATTTCAGTTATTTCTTTTCTTCCTTTAGCTTTGGGTTTTGTTTGTTCTTGTTTTTCTAGTTCCTCTAGATGCAGTATTAGATTGTTAACTTGAGATCTTTCCAACTTCTTGATGTAAGCATTTGGTGCTATAAACTTTCCTCTTACTGCTTTAGCTGTATCACAGAGATTCTAGTATGTTGTGCCTCTGTTTTCATTTATTTCAAAGAAATTTTTAATGTCTGCCTAATTTCATTATTTACCCAAAATCATTCAGGAGTAAGTTGTTTAATTTCCAGGTATTTGTGTGGTTTTGAGAGTTATTCTTGGTATTAATCCTCACTTTCTTAATAGTGTCTTTTAAAGACAAAGCATTTCATTTTGCTGAAGTCTAATTTGTTTTCGTTTTCAGTTGCTTGTATTTAGGTATCTACAAAAACCATGGCTTAATCCAAGGTCACAAAGATCTACATATATTTTTTCTTTTAAGAGAGTTATAGTTTTAGCACTTCCATTTTGGTTTTTGATCCATTTTGAGTTCATTTTTCTATATAGTATAATGTAGGGATCCAATTTTATTCTTATAGAAAGAAAAAATGAAATTATGGATCTGAGAAACATCCACAGGAAATTGATAGTGGCAGCAGTGAGAATGAGTGAGCTCTTCGAAGGAACAAGTGTAATCAAGACAAGTGAACTGAGTCTTGAGAGTCACACATATTAATATGGAAGTGGAAGAAGAGACATTAGGGAAGATGTCAGAAGAGAAATGTCTTCGAAGACAAAATGTCACATTTTAAGGAAAAATATTAACCCACAATTGGTGAAAACAAGATTACCCTATGTTTTCCACCTGCTCCTCAGTTGTTCTTTGCTAATTTTGAAAGGAAACAGCCCCATCAGAATGGAATCCAGGGGTTCAGAGAGGAATATGAGCTGGAAGTACTACTCTCAGAAGGCCAATAATTCCTCAAGACTAGTACCATGCTCTATAAAAGAGAAAGCTGCATTTCATCCATTTCTTGATTTGTAGTGTGTCTTTTTCCTTAGTAGGGATTTAAACCTTTAATTTCCTGCTACTTTTCCAGACTCAGGCTCTATGTTCTGACATCTCAAGCCAGGACGCATCTCATAGAAATAAACTCGTGTTCACAATGTAGCTCTGTCTTTGAAGGGTCTGTTCCTCTGTGGTCTCTGTCTGCTTTTTCACTGGGTCCCTGAGGTTTCCTCTGTGCATACAGAGTTTAATGATGAGAAGAGATGTGGGCAGTGTGTATGCTCAGATTTCTGAGTCTCATCCTTTCTACAATTCATTCTCTGCCAGAGTCTCTCTCTTAAATTTCCAACAGGTTTTTAAGCCATGAACACTGTTTAGTCTGGTAAAGCTACATTTTCCCCTACCTACAGGGATTAGGGAGCACTATCAGGTAACAGGCCACAAACCTGCAATTCTTACCACTTTCAGTTGCAGTTTCTCAGGAATCAACTTACCTTGTTTCTGTTTGTTTTTGGATACTTTCAAATTTCTCTACATAATTGGTGTGGTTTTTTTTTTGTTTTTTTTTTTTAATATTTGGTTCAGATTTTATCAGTGTTATCTGTGGGAAGTTTCATATTATCATTTCACTCTACTGTAATTATGTCTTTCTCTCAGTTTGGGAGTAGGATGTTTGGGGCTCTTTGTGGGCACATGTGAAGAAATGGATAGTGCATAAATAAAAATATCTCTTCCCTAAATAGCTGCAGAAGGAAACATTGTCAACCAGGAAATCTTTCTTGAATTAATATTAAATGCTTCTTTTTATCTACGTGGCCAGATTATTATTCTGACACTCTCCTTTTTCTCTGTTTTACCAAAAATCTATCACACTAGCTGGGTGCTTGTCAGAACTCACTAGAAGTGAGGGAAAGGGAGTCTTTGGGATAAATGCCCTCCTGCCAAACAAGGGTACAGGCAAAAAAAAAAAAAAAAAAAAACACCTACACATACAAAAGAAAAAATAACAATAATCACAGCATAAGTTTTCCTTGAAATTAAGTCTCAAGAACTGAGAAGCATCTAAGACATAGTTTTATGGATGCTGGCAAAAAAAAAAAAAAAAAAAAAAAAAAAAAACTCATGGGTCAGAGAAGAAGGACTTTATTACTCAAGGCACAGCAGACATCATGAGCCTCGTATTCACCTCAGTTCCCTTTGCCATCTCCCAATGCACACAAGTTCTACAGGGATATGTCCAGAGGCCAGCATGGATGCTACCCACACCATGATTTTGTATCCCAACTGATGATCACTGATCTTAGGAAGCCCTCGGTCTTATAAAAGGGCTGCTACCAAACTTGCCCAACCTTTGTTCCAGAAGGAGATAATATCCTTTTATTCCAGACAGAAAACAAATCTGTCCTTGTCAGAGACAGACATTATCACATCTTCCAAAACTATTTACCATACAGACATCCTTGGCAAAATAGTTGGGAACAAAAACTGATACAAAACATGCAGAAACACAAGAAACCCATGAAGAATTGTTTCCCAACAAAGTCGGCCACTAAATTTTTGAACCAGAAGTAGGGAAAGTATCAGGAAACCAGTACCTGTAACCAAAGAAAGGCTTTTCTCCACCTGCAAAACTTGCTCTGGTGCTAAATGAGTGGCTCCCCTCCCATGCACCCAAATCAGGAGATCAATACTAGTAATAATCACTGGGGTAGCAGACATTAAAACAGACTACCTTCTCTTTCAGTGCAATTACCACACAGTGCACCAACTTTTAAAAAAATTATTAGTCAATAATCGAGAATGAAGAGCAATTTTTAAAATGTTTAAACATAATGAGATTTCTTTTGTTTATTAACTCATTCAGAAAGGAACTACAACCTGTCAGAATGACTTTAGAATCTCTCTAACAATTGTGTATTAAGGGTTGGGTTTCTTGAAACCACTGAGACAAAGGTAACTTTTTGAGAATTTGCTGCTAACATTTTATAAGGTAAATATATAAATATACCACATTTATATTTGATGATCAATTACCAAAAATAAACATTTTAGCACTTTCCAATTGCCAAACACTGTGCCAGGTACTAAAGACAAAAGGTAACTAAGATAGACAAAATCCTTGCCCTTATGAAAATTATATTTCAGTGGGATAAACCAACAGGAAGCAAGAAAAGGAATACACAAATACAATAATTACAGGTTTTGAGATATTCTGGAAAGGAGATAAACAGGGACTTCAACAGAGGCAAAGGTTTAAGCAGATAAAGAGGTCAAGAGTCACTCTCTGAAGATACAACATTAAGTGGATCACGAGGTCGAGAGACCGAGACCATCCTGGCTAACATGGTGAAACCCCGTCCCTACTAAAAATACAAACAAAACAAAAATCCTCATAATGGGTAAAAAGGAACCAGTTCTGCAAAAAGCTGGAGTAGGAGTGTTCCCAGCGGAGCAAATGGCCTGAGCAAGACTTTAAAAGGTCAGGAAAGTTCTAGGAACTGACAGAAGGCCTACATGACTGCAGCCTGGTGAGTGAGAGGAGATTGATGTTCAATTTAAATCAAAATGCACTTGATGCCATTTCCTTTAAAGAATCATTTGTTTCCATTTAGAAAATACTAACAGATCTTGATCATGAGTAGCAGATGAAATTTCGATATATCTAAAATTTCTAGGAAAACTATAGTTGTGCATGCTCATAGCCTCTCTTCTGCATTACCACTTTGCTCTTCCTCCCTTAATGAAGCAACTCAGGAGTTTGTGCCACCTTCTGCCCCTCTATATTTTACCAGGACTAGCAGAAAGTCTGTGTTGGTGTTATCTGGCAGAGTCCTTTGAGGCTACTCCTCCAGCCCCGTGGGAGGGTCTGACACTGCCTGCTTTGGCTTTGAGGAGGACTCTTTCTGTCTCTTGTCACTATCCCCATCCACTGCCACAAAACTGGCACAACCCCCTGAGAGCCTGAATCTGTCTCTGCCCCGGAAGCTGGGAGGAATTGGGGTAGAAAAGGCTCCGGTGGCTCAAGCCTGTAATCCCAGCACTTTGGGAGGCCGAGACGGGCGGATCACGAGGTCAGGAGATCGAGACCATCCTGGCTAACACGGTGAAACCCCATCTCTACTAAAAAATACAAAAAAACTAGCCGGGCGAGGTGGCGGGCGCCTGTAGTCCCAAGCTAGTTGGGAGGCTGAGGCAGGAGAATGGCGTGAACCCGGGAGGCGGAGCTTGCAGTGAGCTGAGATCCGGCCACTGCACTCCAGCCTGGGCAACAGAGCAAGACTCCGTCTCAAAAAATAAATAAATAAATAAATAAATAAATAAATAAATAAATAAATAAATAATAAAAATAAATAATAAAAATGTAGGCTTTGGACTGACAAGGACAAGTTGGAAATGTGGTGGAACAACCTCATTACAATGTTTCAAAAGGCCACAGATTGAAAAAAGAAAAGGCATATTTAATAAAACCCTTCTCAACATCCTCTTCTGGGTACATGATTCATTTATATTCAAAAGAGAAGATAGCACATGCCCGTGGTGGGAGATACCACATGACTTAGCATTCTGTCTTTTTGGAGAAACCACTTACAATTCTAGAAAAAGTATTTCCTAAATATACACCACTCAATACATTCGTAGAATAAATTTGGAAATAAACACAATTAATAATGTGATAATCCTAAGCAATAGAAAACAAAAATGGAATGACAGATACTTCCTTGATAACTCTATCTTGACTTCTAACCTGCAGAGGCTGAAACCTCTCATTTAAAAGACGTTAGATTTTAAACATCTTTTGGCCTAGAAGGGTTTTTTGAGTTAGCTTACCAAAAATCTGTGTTCATATGGACTGAAGGTTTGTGTTCCCCCAAAATGCGTGTGTTGAAACTTGAGCGCACGGTGTAATGGTATTTAGAAGTGGGGCCAGCTGGGCACGATGGCTCATGCCTGTAAATCCCAGCACTTTGGGAGACCGAGGCGGGTGGATCACCTGAAGTCAGGAATTTGAGAACACCCTGGCCAACATGGCAAAATCCCATCTCTACTAAAAATACAAAAATTAGCTGGGCATTGTGGTGGGCACCTGTAATCACAGCTACTCGGTAGGCTGAGGCAGGAGAATCACTTGAACCTGGGAGGGAGAGGTTTCAGTGAGGCGAGACGGTGCCACTGTACCCCAGCCTGGGTGACAGAGCAAGACTCTGTCTCAAAAAAAAAGGGGGGGGGGCATTGGGAGTTAATTAGGTTTAAATGAGGTTATGAGAGTGTAGCTCCAGTGAAGGAATTAGTGTCCTTATAAGAAGAGGAAGAAACTAGAGATCTCTCTCCCCACAACTACCCCTGCCACCTCCTACCCCACTACCAGCAATATGAGGACACGGCAAAAAAGCAGCCAACTGCCAAACAGAAAGTGGGCCTTCACAGACACTGAGTCTACCAACTCCGTGATCTTGGACTTCCTAACCTGCAGAACTGGGTGAAAGAAATGTTTGATTTTAAGATGCCCAGTCTGTAATATTTTCTTATGGCAGCCTGAACTGACTAAGACAAGGTACAAGGCTGCATAGTCTAGCTTTCATCATCAGAAACAGAACATTTAAAAACAGCCCACAGAGTTGATTTAATAATTATCAACCCAGTTATTATTTGTATTGAAAATTTTAATAACACTAACCTGCTTTAGTTTAAAAAAAAAAAGTGGGAAATGATTTAGGCAGTGAACGACAACTAGCTAAAAAAGAAAAGGATCTTAATGCTGGTTTTCTCCTGGTGTCTTTGTGTTTATTTTAAGACACAGTAGGATTTGGTGGTATTGCT
Organism: Piliocolobus tephrosceles; assembly: GCF_002776525.5. Classification (NCBI taxonomy): domain Eukaryota; kingdom Metazoa; phylum Chordata; class Mammalia; order Primates; family Cercopithecidae; genus Piliocolobus; species Piliocolobus tephrosceles. The sequence goes on along the minus strand of NC_045435.1, from coordinate 193,674,964 downwards.
AAAACACAAGAAAATTGATTCACCAATGCAATGCCTTTTGTGGATTCAACCAGCTGAATCATTAGAAAACAGATTTCTTCTGTTCTAGGTCATGTTTCTGTAAAATGGCACCTAGTTTGTGATGGTAAATTGTTTTAAAAGTATTGGTTCTCGGCCGGGCGCGGTGGCTCAAGCCTGTAATCCCAGCACTTTGGGAGGCCGAGACGGGCGGATCACGAGGTCCGGAGATCGAGACCATCCTGGCTAACACAGTGAAACCCCGTCTCTACTAAAAAAAATACAAAAAACTAGCCGGGCGAGGTGGCGGGCGCCTGTAGTCCCAGCTACTCGGGAGGCTGAGGCAGGAGAATGGCGTAAACCCGGGAGGCGGAGCTTGCAGTGAGCTGAGATCCGGCCACTGCACTCCAGCCTGGGCGACAGAGCCAGACTCCGTCTCAAAAAAAAAAAAAAAAAAAAAAAAGTATTGGTTCTCGGGGACCAATAATGCATGAATTTTGCTTTTGAAGATTCATAGTGTTTTCCACTCCATCTATCTCACTGCAGAAAATGGCAGTGGTGGGGGATGTTGCACAGGCTGGGAGCACTGGTAAAACCTGGCCATCTGTGCCTGGATCAGTTTCAGAGCTCTTTTATACAGAGTCTGGATGAACAGAGGTTTGTTTAAAATGTTTTGTCATGCTGTAAGATCCATAACTATTTGGGCAGTGCCGTAGATAGGAACGGGGTTATAGGCCTCTAGGTAGCTCATCAGAGAACTTACATGAGTAAATTGGAAATCACACACCTGAAAGAAACAGGGCAATAAATGTAATTGTCAAAGTGATTTAAAGAAACTCTCTATTCCCCAACGATAAGACTTTTAATGACTTCTCATAGTTATTCACATATGCTGTTGTATAACAAAAATAAAGAAAAAAAATGCTCCTTTGGGAGGCCTAGGTGGGTGGATCACCTGAGGTCAGAAGTTTGAGACTAGCCTGGCAAACATGGTGAGACCCTGTCTCTACTAAAAATATAAAAACTTAGCCGGGCATGGTGGCATGCGCCTGTAGTCCCAGCTACTCAGGAGGCTGAGACAAGAGAATTGCTTGAACCTGGGAGGTGGAGGTTGCAGTGAGCCGAGATCCCGCCACTGCACTCCAACCTGGGTAACGGAATAAGACTCTGTCTCAAAGAAAAAAAAAAAAAAAAGTGCTCAGAGGTCATGCATGTCTTTAGAGCAAAAATAAAAATGTCTCAAATTACATGACAGAAAATTGTGGGAGAATATACACTTTTATGGGGTGTTAGATATAACAATTTTGCTTGACTTTATGTAAATGTGACAAAATTTTAAATGAAACATCTATATGTCTTATTTTTTGTCTTACTAACTATCGATAAATAAGGGGAAGGAGCCAATAGATTACAAAATTTAATTAGAATGCATAAGAGAAGATAAAAGCAAATGAGATTTCATTTGATATTTAAAATAACAAGGTTTTACATTTAAATAAAAATCTACCTTAAAACACAGCATATGTTCAAGTTAGAAGAAAAACAAGTTTTCTCTTACCTTGTAGAGGGAACAGATGTGTTCAGAAGAACTATTTATTCTACTCTGCAAAACATTCACTAAGTATCATAGCTTACATGTGATTTTCTTATGGTCAAATGTCATATATTGAGAGGATTAAATTATAAATTTTTGCATTATAGAACAATCTATGGAAAGCTATAGAGTTTAAAATTGCTATTTAAAAAAAAACTTAGTAGAAATTCCAAATAACTTGAAGACTCTGTTCAACAAGTGAATGAAAAAGAAAATAATATTTCCTACCCAGAAAAGTCTACTTGACCGTCATAAATTGACTTCAGGTTACAAAATCACCAGATGTCATTAAGGCTATCCTAGAGTAAAACTTTCCTTCCATTCTTAACATGATAAAAAAAAAAAAAAATAGGATAAAGGATTTTTGCCATGTTCTTTAGAGTCTTATAGCAACATATCAATTTTATTAGGAGAACTATCATTTACTACAAGCACAGACTACCAACGTCCACTATGCACACACGCACACACACGCACACATCAATAAGCCCCTTTTTTGAGGTTCTAAAGACTGTACCACCATTCAACCTGTCCCCAATGCCAGCTTTGCCACTCTGCATTTTATCTAAAATGGGTAAATTCAGTCTGGGAATGGTGGCTCGTGTCTATAATCCTAGCACTGTGGGAGGCTGAGGTGGAAGGATCACTTGAGCCCAGGAGTTTGAGGCTGCAATGAGCTATTTCTGCAGTACTGTGCTCCAGCCTGGGCAACAGAGTGACAGCCTATTTCTAAAAACTTTAAATCCTGCATACTCAAAAAAAAAAAAAAAAAATTGGAGAAACGTCTCAAAATTATAGTTGATGAATTTATAGTCCAGCAATTCTTAATTTGACAGTGCCCATCAAACTTGGGCCCCAATCTTGAGCTCAGGACTTAATACCTGTGCAGCCCTGGGATTTTCCTTTATTTCTCTGAGTCTCAGTGTCCTCACCTGTAACATGGAGAGAATTGTATTAACGTTGTGCATTATCTGTGAGAAGGAAAGATAATCCAGTTAAAGCACCAAGCACCAGGGCTGGCACCTATGGTCAGTGCTCAATCAATCACACCTGTTAGGTTCTTGACGCTTTCGGAACCAGAGCTTCTCGATTTTGCTATTCGCACACAGAGTGCTCTTTTACCCTTAAAAAAGATTGTAAAGTTGTAAAAGGAGGAGATAATTTGGCCACCCTGTCATGGTCTGCTTCCTCTTTTCCAAGTTTATTCTGCTTCTTGATTTCATTTGGACTAGAATATTTAGTTGTTTGCTACGGCAGCTGCAACAAAGTACCACAAATGAAGCAGCTTCACCAACAGAAACGTATTGTCTCACAGTTTCGGAGTTCAGAAGCCAGAGATCCAGTGCCAGCAGGGGTCCTTTCTTCTGATGGCTGCGAGGAGGAATCTGTGCCATTACCCTCTCCTGGCGTGTGGTAGTTTGCTGCCAATCTTCAGCATTCCTTATCTGGTAGAACCATCACTGTGGTCTCTGCCTTCATCTTCAGGTGGAGTTCTCCCTGTGTATGTGGCTGTGTAAATATTTCCGCTTTCTACAAGGACATGCTCATATTGGATTATACCCCACCTTACTCCAGGGTGACCTCATCTTTACTTACATCTGTAATGACCTTATTTCCAAATAACTCTAAAGGAAACAAGCAGGACCTAATTATAACTCTGGTTGTCAGCCTCTTTACCTTGCAAGCAGTCTGCACTGGAGCATGAATATGTAGCATTAAGTGTATAGGGAAAAGACTCTGACCTTCCTACCGAACAGCAAATCTTGTTCTAGAATTTTATCTGATTGTTTTTAAAGTAGAAACACCACAGTTAATGTCTTGCACTGTTTACTTTCATTTACTGCAAATAATAGTTCAACTAAAAACCACTTCATTAACAAGACAGGAGTTGAGAAACCCTATCAAAGGAAATAAAACCCATGGCACAGCTTCATCAAAAACCTAAGGATGAGCTTCAGCTGAGTGCATGAATACTTGATGTTGCTCAAAACAAGGGAGCCAAGTTCTGAAGCTTGAAACAATTTTTATTATTAAAAAAAAAAATTCTTTGGGTAGATTGTTTTTAATTTGGTTTCCTTTTTCTGTTGTTTGAAGAATGAGCCATACACGGATTTTTTTTTAAAGGCAGAAGGCTGAATGCACAAAAGGTTTGCAGTGAAAAGAAAGTACACCTCTCTCTGTGCCTCCCAGTAACCCAATCCCACTCCCTGCAGGCAATGCCTACCGCCAATTCCTGTAGTCTCTGCATTTAAAAACACGGAGAGATTCACTCAAAAGACAGCAAGTGGACTACCCTGTGCCTAGCTTTCTTCTCTTTACCTTGTATCTTGAAAGTTCTGCCAGATCCTTCTGGCAGCTGTTTCATTTACCATAACAGCTGCACTCATTGTGTTCCAGAGTCATGAGTCTTCTTGGGTAGGAATTTTTGTTTGTTTGTTTTGTTTTTTGTTTTTGTTTTTGTTTTAAGACAGAGTCTCACCCAGTCACCCAGGCTGGAGTGCAGTAGTGTGATCTCGACTCACTGCAACCTCCGCCTCCTGAGTTCAAGCAATTCTCATTCCTCAGCCTCCCAAGTAAATGGGATTGCAGGCGCCCGCCACCATGCTGGGCTAATTTTTGTATTTTTAGTAGAGATGGAGTCTCACCATGTTGACCAGGCTGATCTCAAACACTTGACCTTAAGTGATCCATTGGGTAGGAATTTTTTGTATAAAGGAGCAATGTTCTCACAGTCCTAAATGCGCCACCTCCCTGCCCCAGCTCCATACCTCTTCACCGCTGCCAAGTAACTAGAAGGCAGGGCTCATGCCTACAATACAATATCAAATGGAATGACAGACAGACTTGTACTGGAGAAGTTCTGTTTGGTCACCTGTAGTTTAAAAAGAAAAAAAAAGCCGGTTCAGGAATCATTGCTCCTCTACCAAGCTTCCCTTCCCTCCCCTCCTCTCCCCTCGCCTTCTAATTCTTTTCTTTTTTTTTTTTTTTACTTTTTGATACGGAGTTTTCCTGTTGTTGCCCAGACTGGAGTGCAGTGGCATGATCTGGGCTCACTGCAACCTCTGCCTCCAGGGTTCAAGTGATTCTCCTGCCTCAGCCTCCCGAGTAGCTGGGATCACAGGTGTCTACCACCATGCCCAGCTACTTTTCTGTATTTTCAGTAGAGACTGGGGTTTCACTATGTTGGCCAGGCTGGTCTTGAACTCCTGACCTCAGGTGATCCACCCATCTCAGCATCCCAAAGTGCTGGGATTACAGGCATGAGCCACCACGTCTGGCCCAAGCCTTTCTTACTTCCTTTGCTCCTTTCACTCCTAAAAGGTGAAAGAAGTGTAAACTTTTTTCTAAAAATTGCAAAAAAATAAAAGTTACAGGCATTTATTTGTATATTTAAAGTGGCCTAGTTGTCTTTGCTAATGCTCTAATTTTTAAAATTATTTTATTTTGATTTATTCTATTTTATTTCACACTCTCTTATGCTAGAAAAGACCTACAAAGGCTCTAGTGTCTTGTAAAAGTCCTGAATAGCACAGATTTTTCTATTTGCTGGGAAATTCACAGATTTTTTTAAATTGCTTTTAAATATTAAGAAGTTCTTTCTGCAGATAGTAACAATGTGGAGTATTACACAATTATTGTTCTAGTCCTCTAAAATGCTTTTTCAACTTTGTATCTATTCAGTTCAGTTGATTAATTAAAAGTTAACAATCTCCTGTGTCAAATCTTTTAATAGATAGAAAATTAATCATTCCTTTTTGTATTATATTTATCATGCTTTTCATTACAAAAGTAATACATTCATTGTAAATTCATTTAAAAATAAAAACAAGCACATTGCATTTAGTTACTCATAACTAGCGTTGGCATTTTTCATGGCTACTCCCAGATATTTTCTCATGTACCTCATATGTTTATGTTTCAACAAACTCAGGATCATACAACATATACTAATGGCAAACTGCTTTTTCTACCTCATCATGTATAAAGAACATTTCTACATCATTAATGCTACAGCACAATTATTAATAACTACATTAACTCTACCATAGGACTGGAATGTGATTTATTTCAAATGCTCCACTGTTGAATATTTAAATGGTTTATAGTGATTAGGCATTCAAAACAGTATTGGAATACACATACACAAAACCTTTCTTGCACATTTTGCAAAATTATTCTCCCAAATAATTTAAACATTTGTTCTTAATATTTGAGAGAATGAATCCCTTTGAGAATCCAATGGATTTTGCATCTCTTCTCAGAAAAAAATGGGCAAATATGTTCACATTTTTATACAACTTCGGAGCCTTCCAACCAAAGCAAGCCCAGACTGAGAATGCAGTAGCGTTTTATGTCCCTACAAACCATATGAACACCCTTTTGCTCACACTATCACTTTGTTTCCAAACTTTCTGCTGATTTGAGAGATGAAACAGTACCATCAGTCTGTTCTTACTTTGTATTTTTGTATTGCTAATGAAATTTGAACTTTTCCCAGAAGCTGATTGATCATGTATTTTTGCACATTGCGTATTCAAGCCTTTTTATCTAATATAATTCAGATTTTAAATGTTAAATTAAAAAATTTAACACAACACTGTAAGATCACATAATTGAGTCATTCAATTCCTGGGCATTCTCTGGGCTAAAGGAATGGAGTCTTTAATAAATGATCCAACATGTCATGTCTCAATCTTTCCACCAGAGGGCAATATTAGCCCATCTATTATTTCTCTGGCTTCTACAGCTCTGAAGATTTCAATTTATTTTCACTAGAACAATCTTCCTGAGAAATACTTGCAAAGATGATAAAGTTAAATACTTCATTATGCATGTAACACATTATTATATGAAAGTTACACTGTTATAAATTTTCTATTTAATTTGTTTCAACACATGAAAATGTAAGAATGAAATTTCAGTAATTAAAATCAGTACTTCAAATGAAAACCATGCCTTTATTAGCATTCTTTATTATATCCATTTACTTAAATTATCATTATTTCTAGAATGATGTTCGCAGTATGATTTATAATAGAATCTTCATAAACCATTAGCATAAACAGGAAGAGCAAGTGACTCCTGAAAAGCCATTCTTTAAAGGCAAACAAATTAATTCTTGACTCTAATTATTTTGCACCTTTGGCTGACCACATAACAAGATAAAACCTAATTTCTTCTTCCCATTCGATAAAGATATGCCGGGTGTCCTTCTGAGTGCTAAGGATATTGTTGTGAAGAAAACAAATCCTTGACCTCAGGAAGTTTACAGGTTATAGGATTGGGACATGAAGGAGAGACAAATCCACGCATCCTATAAACACATTGGAGTGTGGCAGGGTCGGGGGTGTTAGGGGGGAATAAAGCCCGGAAGAGGGATATAGCACAATGGGATACATGCGGAGACCATTTTAAATGGAGTGGCCAAGGAGGTTTCACATGTGGATGACATCTCAGCAAAGAGCTTAGGGAGCTGAGAGTCATGTCGATCTGAAGAAAGACAAATCCAAACAGGGAGGGGACGTCAGCTGCAAGAGCTGACTGATGAGAAACAGCAAGGAAACCAGTGTGACTGAGACAAGTGAGCCAGGGATGGAGGAGTGGGGAGGAACAAGAAGCCGGAGGGTGGAAGGCCTTGGCAACCTCGGGCTTGGACTTTCACTCTGAATGAGATGGAGGAAAGTTGGCATTTTAAGCATAGGCAGAACATTATCTACATGCATAAGAAAAATCATTCTGATTACTCTTTCCACAACAGACTTTATAGGGACAAAAGTAGGACAGGGAGACCAGTTAGTAAGCTACTGAAATTAACTAGATGAGAAACTGTGGTGATTTGGACCAAGGTGATGGTGACAGAGAAAAGAGTTTGGGGGCAGATGACATGAATGGTGCTAATGAACTAAAGAATAGGTAGTTGCACATGGGAGACCGGCATTCAGAGAAGAGGTCTGGGTTGGAAATACAAAATTTGGAAGACATCAGAATCAGTGTAGAGATGGAATGAGAGCTCAACCCTGGAACATTCAATGTTTAGAATTCAAGGCAAAGAGCCACCAGCAATGAAAGCTAAGAGTGTTGAGTGAGGTAAGAGAAGAATCAGGAATAAAGTATCCAGAAGCCAACTGCTCTAAAGAGCAGAAAGTGATCCATCATCAACAGCTGAGGACAAGGACTGAACCTTGACCTAAGCAGCATGGAGCTCGTGGTAACCTTATAAAGAGTAATTTCATGGAGCGAGAGGCCAGAAGCCTGATCAGACAGGATTACAGAGATGAAGAGTGATACTGGACACAGCAAGTGTAATAGTGTTTTCAAGGAATTTTGACAGAAAAGAAGCCTAGAAATGATGCAACAGCTGGAGGATGATATGAGCTCAAGGGAGCATTTTCAAAAGATGAGAAAAATGATAGCATGCTTTTGTGCTATTAACAGCAGAGAGGAAAAATTGGAGATTGCAGGAGAGAGGGAAGACTTTCCAAAGCACTGACCTGAAATAGGCAAAGAAAAATCCAGTGCAGAAGCTAGGAGTGAGCCACCATTAGTACACGGCCAACCACATAGACCCAGAAGGCAGGGGACATGGAGCAGTTTTGATTAAGAAAATAAGGGTGTTGACTATAGTTAATAACAATGCATTATATACTTGAAAAGTGCTAACAGAGTAGATTTGAAGTGTTCTCACCTCAAATAAATGATAAGTATGTGAGGTAATGTATATGTTAGTTAATTTCATTTAGACATTCCACAATGTATACATATTTCAGAACATCATGTTGTACAACATAAATATATACAATTTTTATTTTTCAATTTAAAAGAGTAAACAATAAAAAAAATTCTACTCTCACCGGTGCCTGCATCGGCACATCCTTACCAGTGTTAGATATTAAGATTTTAAAACATTTTGCTCATTTGACAGATACAAAACAGTATTTATTTTCTGGTTTTGTTTGCAAAACAAAAAAAAAGCAATGGGATAATGTTTTGAACATCAAAAAGAAAAAGAAAAGAAAGTCACTCTTACTCTATGCCTCTTTATTCTGCATTTTAAGGGGGAGCATGCCTCATAGAAGCTGTGTATGTTAAAGCTAATATCACAGCTAACTAATTGAGTTGAACTGTGTAGCATCCTGACTGCTAGACTCTCCATTGTTTAAAGGGTAGCACATCCCGCAGCTACCTGACCTTAGTTTTGCATGGGGGAGCCCACCAGGTGATAAAACCTGCTTCAGAGAACACTGGCTCTTATCATCCAGTGGGGACTTTCACAAAATAATCTCCCACAAGAACAAGCAGGGCTTTGCCCCAAATATCTCCTGCTGCAGCAGAAAAGCCCTGCTACCCAGTTCCCTTCTATTCCCTGCTGATTTGTTGCTCAAAATGGACAATGAAAACATGACTGCCAGGTGGGAGCCAAAAGAGACCACTTCTAAAAACTGGCAATGTCTTTTAAATATTTTGACTTATTAGATTTAGGACTTATTTGCTATTCCCTCGGACCAGATGGACACAGTTGCTCAGAGCTCCCTGTGATTTACACTTTACATGGTTCTGGTTTCTGCTGAAATGTCACCATCTCACAGACATCTCCGCAAATGAACCGTTTCCACCATCCCGTCATTCTCATTCCTTTGTTTGCATTTTCTTTGATGCTCTTTCCATTCTTGAAATTCCATGGAGTGTGTGTTTGCTTGTTTTACTCGCCTCCGCTGTAAGGGCAGAAAACTGCTAGTTTTGTTTACTCTTCTTCCCAGCACCCTGAACACAGCATGCAGAGCAGCTTTCAATAAATATTTGTTAAGCAAATGAACTGATGTGAATTGATTCTAACAGAAGAGGAAGAAAGGAATGTTGAGGCTGACAGGAACCAAGTACATAATATTAGGAATATACTTATACCAAGAAAAAATAAATGTTGTTTACCTGAAATTCAAATTTAACTGGGCATCCTGAATTTCATTTGGCAACCCTATATATAAGTTCTCACTCATAAGTGGGAGCTAATCTACAAGGATGCAAAGACATAAGAATGATACAATGGACTTTGGGGACTCAGGGAAAATGGTGGGAGGGAGGTGAGGGATAAAAGATTATACGTTGGATACAGTGCTGGGGTGATGAGTGCACCAAAATCTCAGAAATCACCGCTAAAGAGGCTATCCTGTAACCAAACACTACCTGCTCCCCAAAAACTATTGAAATAAAAAAAAGACCACAGGCTCATGAATTCATATTGTTTCTATGTATTTTGCTATCCTTATCAGTAAGATATTTTATTATTAAAACTATCTATATCCCCACTGCCATCAGTGTCTATGTAGAGAGGGAAACATTTGTGATTCTTTTTTCCATGAATTTCCAAAGGGGCATTTCGACACATCTGCCTTTTCTTTCTTGCCTGGGTCTTTCTCAGCACTTAGTTAACACAGGGTTACTTTGGGCTCTATAAACAGCTACTCCACACTTTGTGTTTCTTGGGGTGGAAGGATAGTGTGTGAAGTTTGAGTGGCATAAATTCATCAACAATCTCTCATGATTCAATGCTGTTTGAAATTCCTCCATGAAAGTCAGCACTTTCTTTTTCTATACATAAACATTTTATTTTAGAATAATTCTAGTTTTATAGAAATGCGGTAAACACAGCAGAGTTCTCAACATCCCACACCCAGTAGCCCCCGTTGTAAATGTCTTACACAGACACAGTATATTTATTGCAATGAAGGAACTAAACACAACCAACAAGACCTTTCAAAACTGTGACACCTAAAAATAGTTAACAATAGTTCCTTAGAAAGCTTTGTTTAGCCCACAGGTTTCCTCCATCTTTGCCCCTTATCCATCTGCCTTGATCCCCACAAGGGGGGCAATTCTCCTTTCTCCAGACTTGAAAACAATACAAGAAGGTAAGCAGCTGTTCACTCAAGCCAGATATCTCATGTGACGACAACACTCGGCCATGTCTGGAGATATTTTTGCTTATCACAACCAGGAAGGTGCTACTGGCATTGAGTGAGTGGAAGCCAAGGTTGCTGCTCAACATCCTACAGTGCACAGAACAGACTCCACCAAAGAGAATGATCTGGCCCCAAATGTTCACAGTTTCAAGACTGAGAAACTGGAGTAGGCCAAGCTGGGAATATATAGAAACTCCATCCTCTTCACCACCCCAGGCCCCCACCACCTCCCTGGCTTCTAACCACATCCTGGGAGCCCATGGCACAGGTCTCGAGGGCTCAGCAGGAAAAGGTGTCCAATCAAGGGGCACCCTCCATGCTGCAGACCCTCACCCACCCGACCAACCAGGGCCACAATGAATACTGTACTTTCATTCTCAAACTTGACAGTGAGAATGACAGATGCATAAACAGCACTTCAAAGGGATTTTCATATCTAGAGAATGGATGAGTGCTCCCCTCTTGTGGGAAGTGAGGCCAATGGCCAGGGGGCAAAAATGGAGAAAACTCCATCTTGGACTAAACAAGGCTCCTTAAGGAACTAAAATCACTTAAAAGAAAGAAATGGTAGTTTCTAAAAAAAAATAGAGAGCATTACTTTGCAATGCAGCATTGAAGAACAAACTGAAATGGACAAATGAAAATAGCTTGTTCAGACTTTGATTATCCTCATTTGGACTCAGAACAGGTGTTATAGAAGAAATGGACTCCTCTCACAGGAAGTGACTTTGAGCTCTCTTCAGTGACAGCTATGGTTATCTGCGATTTAGAAGATCTGGAGAGGTCCTTGTTCTGGGGACCCCAGGCTTGGTCTATCCAAGTTCTAGCAGTCCTGACAAGGAAAAAAGTCCCACAGAACACACAAAAGATGGGAAGAGTCAACTTGGAGGTGGAAAGAGGAAGACAAATGGCAAGTCCACTGTGGGAGAATAAGGAGCCCCCACAGCCTTCTCCAGCTCTTCTCAGGTTCCATTTAGAGATTTCCAAACCCCAGCAGCACCCGACATCTCCCCACAAGAAATTACACTCCCCAAAATTACAGAGCAGAGCTTCTTACTGCAAAAATCTTTTAACATGGTGATAATACAATTGTGATATATTGCCTTGTCTACCATGCTAAATGATGGTGGTCTTGTCTACCATTCTAAATTTACTGTATGGTTTTACAAGTTAGAAATTCTTGAAGCTCTGAAAAAAATTCAATTATGTGAATGACATCCATAGGCCCTAGGGTACATGGACCACACCTATAGAGCAGTCTTGCCAATTTTATCATCCTACACTCGTTATGCACAGAAAGCCCTTTGCTTATTTATTTTCCATAACACTTGATATTCTTTGTGGACCTCTACCCCACCAAAAGAGGGAAAAATACAATTTGTTCCAATCGATAAACTTCATTAAATTAATAGCATCTTTGGTTAACTCTGGCTAACTCTGGCTTCCTGAGAAAGCTGAGCAGGTTAAATTTGCTTCATTTCCTCTGCTTCTCTCAAAATGGGAGTTGAGTGAATGGTGCTGGGACCCGTATACAAACACACACATCATTCTTCACTCTCCAGCTCCTCTGCCTCATCACTGGAGCATCTGGCTGGCAACTGATGTTCAGGTCTGGGCCTGAGGAACTGTCAGGTCTTTCTCAGCTGGATCAGGAGATTGGCAACCCCGACGGTGCCTGACCTCCCATTTCTATTCTATGTCGAGCCAGTCAGATCACCCTACTCTTGTTTTGGGTGTCACTTTCCCTGCAACACACACATACTCCCACATTAGCCCTTCCATTAAGTTCCTCCACCAGTACCATCAGCTATCTAGATAGTTCTCTCTAGAATCATGGAAGCTTCTGGAAATGGGGCATTCTGGGGAATCAGGCCTGCCTGACCATGCAGTTGCCCTGTGGTTATGAGAAAAATCTCTCTGTAAGATTTCCCTTTCTTCCAGAAGGAAGTAGAGCAAAAAACACTCTTCTTTTCCCTCTGTCCTCATCCTACCTAAAATGGCTCTATATTCAGCACTGTGGCCCAGAGAGGGTCCCGAAGACAGGCTTTCTCACCATCTGCTCCTGCTGCCTCTGTTACCTCCTTCCTACCACAAGAACAGCTCTCCTCTTTATCTTCCTTCCTGTCCAGGACTTTCCTGGAGAAATATTGGTGATATCCTCAGTCAGGTAGGGTACAAGTGACCTCGGTGCCCCGATGGGACTCATTTTCCCTTTCCCTGAAGCTTTTGACTTCATGGTTTATGCTCAAAGGCAAAAGATTAGAAGAAAAAATAAAAGCTATTCTAGAGCAAAGCAAAATGAGTCTGTTCAGTATTTTCTAAATTGCAATTTCCTTACATTTATTTTCTCAGAAGCAGAATATTTGAACTCCTTTCAAGAATTTCTTTACGAGTTTTTACTCCCTTAGTTGCCAGCACAACTTCAGCATTCCAACTAGGCCTTTTCATTATCTCATTTAAAAAGCAAACACACCAAGAAAAACCCATGTAAACTAGTTTCTCTAAGTGTTGATGTGGAGCCAAAAGCAAGCCAGCAGTAAGTGACCAGCGGCTGTAGAAAAGCCATGGGGGAGGAAGTGAGCACAGGATTGAATCCAGAGAGTACCTTACTCCTAGAACTTGGGGAAAATAAAAGTATGTTTAGAAAATTTGAGGCCAGAATTACTAATGAAGTAGACTTGTTTTATATAGCAGTGAACACACATTCGTAATTACCTTAATGATTCTCAATATCACAATGGTGAAGACACACCTTCCAATTTCAAAAGGTCAGCCCTGCCCTATAAAACTTATCACACAAAACCAGTTCTAGGCCGGGCGCGGTGGCTCAAGCCTGTAATCCCAGCACTTTGGGAGGCCGAGACGGGCGGATCATGAGGTCAGGAGATCGAGACCATCCTGGCTAACACGGTGAAACCCCGTCTCTACTAAAAATACAAAAAACTAGCCAGGCGAGGTGGCGGGCGCCTGTAGTCCCAGCTACTCCGGAGGCTGAGGCAGGAGAATGGCGTGAACCCGGGAGGCGGAGCTTGCAGTGAGCTGAGATCCGGCCACTGCACTCCAGCCCAGGAGACACAGCAAGACTCCGTCTCAAAAAAAAAATAAATAAATAAATAAATAAACCAGTTCTATCTAGCTTTTTTGAAATGAATCTTTCAATGCTATTGCCTAATTGAATAAAGCTTTAGTATGACTCAATTTAATTTGAATTTATTTAGGAATTCATCCAAATACTGATGCAATTTTTGGCACAGTCATTTCTAAGGTCACAGGATATGAGCAAAAGGACTAACTTTCCCATTACCTGTCATTTCCAGATAGCATATGTCCTTTTGCATACTGATTAGATCCCAGGGAAAAGTTGAAGTTCATTTTTAGAGTGTTATTATTAAAGTCGCCAATAGATGCCAGGTGAATAAATTTGCATAATAATTATTTTAGGTATTATATTTAAAAAGTCATTTCTAAGCAACATAAATTGTATTCGGTTATATTGATAAAAATACCCATTACATACGGTTTTTAGCAAGTTCTTTTCAATACTTACATAACAGTTTTGTTGTCTTATATGTATGACTTTAATCCACAATCAAAAAGAATAAATCTCTCTGCTTTGGTATCACTGTAGTTTTAAATGAGGAAAAGGAAAAAATTACAAAGATGTGATAAGATGTGTTTTAAAATATAAGTATAAAGAAATTCTGGAGAAAACAGGTATAAGTATCAGTGGTAATTCACTGAGAATATCAGGTTTATTTATGCTCCTTACTGAAACTTCCCTGAAACTTAATGTAATTGTTAAACAGGTTGTAAAATGTCACTGAGAAAACCACAGCTTTTTAGGAACTGGAATCTCGTCAGTCATTTCCTTTTTACTTCAAAATCTATTTTTTTATAACAGAGAAACACTAAGTATGAATATTCTTCTATAAACTCTTGCAACTCTTTGTTGGTATGTGTGTCAATGTACTTAAAATGAATAGACCCCTGCATATTATATCCATCCCACCATACATACACACACACACACCCCAGATTATGAACCAGGGCAAAATTCTATCTTAATCTTTTTTAATCTTCCACAATTTTTATTCCAGCATTTTGTAAACAGTAGGTGCCAAGTAAATGTTTAGCAAGTTGAATTGAAGTTTGTTTGAACAATTTAAAATTTTAGCTTATATTTTTTATAGAGAAACATGAAACTAAAATGTTACAGTACATTGCATGGCATACAGACTAAATTTTATTTTTAATCAGTTCTATTATTATTCCTAGATTCAGCAGAAATTTTGCTGATAAGTCAATATGGTAGATTTCCAGGGTTTTAGATTGCCTATTCAAAACCTGAAGCTGTGTTGACAAAAGGTATATCAAAGAGACTGATTGCACAGGCTTCTGATCAAATTAGTATCGGATGAGCTTTATTGCTTTCCTTTTTAATATCTTACTACTGAAGGGAAGGTAGAATTTAATTGTGTTATTATGTTTCAGAAAGTATGACTGTCCTCCCAGATTCTACCCACTAGGACAATTTCCTTTAATTAATCAGATAAGTGTCTGCCTTTTTTTTTTTTTTTTTTCTTAATATCATGAGTAACTCAAAATTAAGGACCTAGAAAAGCACTGCACACATGTGAGATAAAGATAAATGATGAAGCAGAGTAATTAGAAGAGAAAGGAAGGGAGAAAAAAAAGAAAGGAAGGAAAGAAGGATGAAGTAGCAAAAGAAAAGAAAAAAATAGAAGAAACTTCAATGCAAATTTAAAAACACAAAACAAAACAGAGAAAAGGTGAGGTTATTTTTAAATTTAAAGATGCTGCCTAAGTAGGGCCAAAACTGTCTCTTCCTGACTTAGCCATGCTGAAGCCCTTGTCTCACTGCCTTGCACTTGTAGTTCTCATAGAAGGTTATTGGTGCTTCTCAATTTTAAAGATGCATATAAGTCTCCTGCGGATCTCGTTAAAATGCAGATTCTGATCCAGTATCCCAAGTGGGTACTGAAAGCCTGTTATTTCTCAGGAACTCCCAAGTGATGCTGGTGTCTGGAGACCACACTCATCAGTAAGGCATTAGTCAGCACACTAAGCAAGGAACTGGTTTTCTTGTCTTGAAATATATAATGAGGTTTCTCAACACTGGCACAGTTGACATTTCGGATTGGATTATTCTTTGTTGTGGCTGCTGCCCTGTGCATTGTAGGATGTTTAGCAGCATATCTGTCTCTTACCCACTAGATGCCAGTAGCAAACCTCCCCCACTTATGACAATCAAAAATGTCTCCAGATATTGCTAAATTCCTCCTGGGAGACAAAAATCATCCTGCTGAGAACTACAGAAATAGAATATATGTTGTGGATATTTTAGGGGAAAAGGCTGGTAGATAAAATGCACGCATCTTTGTAAAAGCAGACCTAGGTCTTACAGCTTCTGACATCAGTTCTGTGCCAGCCCTGACCCTTGCCCAACCTTGGCCTTCCTTTAGAAATCACCATGGGAAGAGCAGCAGTGGACGCAGGCCCTGATGCCAACACCTCAGAGGAAAGCATTACAACTGGGCTACCGCAGCCTGGCCTCCTTCCAGGAAAGTCTGACATCCAAGAACCACCTCCTCCATTTGCTGCAGAGCTGGCAAGATCTGAGAATATTCCTAGCATCTAGAAAGAATAAAATTCTTTGTATCTATTCTTAGCCTTTGGATACACGTTAAACTAGTAGAAATTTTGACTATTTTTAGCAATATTAAATCAGACACACAAAAAAGTGTAGTTTTAATATCACCTACATGATGTACCTCAGAGATTCATTCCTTCTTTACACTTAAGAAAGCAAATGGCAAATATTTTTCAGAATAGTTCAAAAATACAGAAGTTAGCAAAACTTTTAGGGTAAATTTTAGATTCATCTTCCTGTCAAAAAGGCCAGTGAGGATACAACTTCTTTAGATATCCAATTCCCAGTCTCTGAAGGACAGAGAGCAGTTCTGAAGCCTGAGTTGAATCACCTTCAATGATTTCTCCTCAAAACCTCATCTTCTACTCTGTGGCTCTTTTCTAAGCTCACAGTTTTGCAGACCTCTTTTGACTTTCTTCTCTGAGTTCAAAGGATTTGGAGTCTAAGATAGGAAACATGTGTGTTCTGATTAGACTCTGCCTGGAGCAACATGTCACCTTTGGCTTAATCATCCTGTGTAATCAGCTCTAGGGGAAGCTCATTGTTTGACTTCACCTTTCTGGGCCTATAAAATTCATCAGTGGTCTTCAAACTTTTATTTTTAATAAGTGATTATTTTCAATCCAAATTTTCCGGAGACCATAAAAAAGATATAAAAGTTGGGAGGTGCAGTTAGATAATCTCTTTCATTACTTCAGCATTTTCATTTTCTTTTTCTTCTCCACTCAACTCTCAAGTTACTTAACTTCTCTTTCAAAGTGTTTTTCTTTATTTGTTGCATTGCTCAATTATACTTAATAAATTCAAGTGACTAATAGGCTCTGCTAAATTCCATACAGTGTGGAAAACAGAAGAATAAGATAACATCTCTGACTTGAAGGAATTTATCTATCTATTTACTTAAGGTGAGACTAATACAAATAAAACAACTAGTGAACAGTACAAACAATTCTAAGACTCCCTGACTCTCAAACTGTGCCCAGTACATAGAAGGTTCCCAACTAATATTTGTGGAATGAGTGGATGAACTACTCACTTCCTACATGAAAGTTGGCCCTGTGAGGGGTTAGACTGGTCAGAGAAGTCCTTGGGGTAAGAACTGCAGAATTTTCAACATGTAACGACTCCATCCATACCTCTGTACTAAAGAGAAGTGCACCAAACTCTAGCCTGGCTCCTAGCAGCAGAAGACAATGTCTGTGAGATGGCCCCAACCCTGTATTAACATGCCTGCCTGAGAAAGCACAGAGCCGCCAGGAGAATTTTCTGTTGGTCCTGAAGATAGGTCCCAGATCTCTGTTGGGACTCAAAAACCAATAACCGAAAATATGATGCTTTGACATGCTGAACCAAGGAAGCAGCCTCAATGTCTCTCTGACCTCCCCTTGCTACTGTCTCTTAATCCTCTGGTTCTCCCAAAGCCCGGGATGAAGTTGTTCTCTGAAGTTCCCATATCTGCCTAAATGCCAGACCCACCAAAGAAGAAAACAATTTCCTCTTGCCTCTAGTTCTTTCCCTGAGTTTTTATTAACTTAACTCATATTGTAGGAAGAAAGACTGAAGTATGTCAACACATCTGGACAGACTTGTCTCACAAACCATTGTCTGCTCTGTAGGCCCAACAGACTTTGTTCCAGGCCATTGTGTGTTCTTCAAGCACAATGAATTCCCCTGAAAATCATTTACTATCCCCCTAAAATCATCACACTTCACCATCTCCCTTTCCCCTAAGTAGAGGAAGAAGGGCTATATAACCATTTTTGCCCCATTTCATGGTGGGGTAATCACTCTGATTCTCCCCCATGGATATTAATAAATTTGTATGCCATTTCTAGTAGTAGTAGTAGTAGTAGTATTTCTGAGACAGGGTCTCACTCTGCCACCCAGACTGAAGTGCAGTGTTATGGTCTCGGCTCACTGCAGCCTCCACCTCTCCAGACCAGATGATCCTCCCACCACAGTCTCTCAAGTAGCTGGGACTACAGGTATGTGCCACCATGCCCAGATAATGTTTAAATTTTTGTAGAGATGAGATCTGACTGTATTGTCCAGGCTGATCTTGAACTTCTGGGCTCAAGCTATCCTCCTGCCTCGGCCTCCCAAAGGGTTGATATTATGGATGTTATTTCTCTTATTAAATCTGCCTTTTGTGAATTGACTTTCAGTGAACCTTCAGAGGTCAAAGTAGAAGTTTTCCTTTGGCCCCTATACCTCCTCTTATTAAACCATTTACTAAAAAGGCCTTACAATCATGAATCCTTCCTCTGTCCCTTTGAGATGTATACATATCTCCTGCAATTTAGGATTGTCTTTCTCAAAGACCTGAAGACCATTCTAAGAAATGTAACTGTCAGGATAGAATCCTAACTTGGGGCCATCATTGCCAGCTAGCAGACATAGCTGGCCTAGTCACATTCACACTGACCAACCCTTGGTAACTTTTTATTTGAACCCCAGCTCTCTCTCCCTCCCACTCTCTGCCTCTCAGATGATGGATGTGTTTTATGTGGTGATGACATCATGGGTGTGTTCATATGTCCGGATTCATCAAGATGCATATATTAAATGGATGCAATTATTTTGTACATCAATTGTACCTCAATAGAGCTAAAATTAGAGAGAGAAATGATAAAACAATGTATATTACAAGTTTTATAGCTAATTTTCAGACATAAACAATAAGGTCTTATTGGAATAACAAAAATTAAAATAAAACACACTGCCACCTCTGCACAAACTGGAATGGAGCGCAGCTCTTTCCCTGACAGTCAGTAGTTACTGAATAAAATGTTTTCACCACTTTAATGTCAGTGGTGTTTATCTTGGACAAGTGTGAAGTTGAGACCCTGGGACAACGGGAGGAACTTTCCTGCCAGCAATCCCTTCTTTGTGCCTCCTTCCAGTCCATTTCTTAGGCTTTGACATGTCCCACTTTCCAACCTCCCTACATCTACTTTCACTGCACGCCACCTGCTTCCCTTTTTCTGTCGAGACTTCCTCCTATCAGTTGCCCCATCCAGAGTGGGTGGGCTCCCAAAGGCAGAATGCTTTCACACTCCTGGAGAGGCTCTGGGATCTGACGTATCCCCTGCTGCATCTGACTCCCCAAAGGACTCAGAAACTATGGCCGAAACCAGCAGGTCCTGCCAGCAAATTGCTCAGTAACTTCCTGCTCCTCCCAGGTGCTGTGGAAAGGAGGGAAAGACTTTCTCAGGAGGGCAGAGATGGAAACATTGCTCATGGTGCCTCCTTCTTCCTCTGCTTATTTTGCATCCAGAGGATCAGAGATGTAAGAACTCGAGAGGATCTCAGAGATCCTTTAGTACAATCTCCTCATGTGATAACTGAGGAGTTAAGATCCAGTGGTTACTACTGCTACAACCACCGCTACTGCGTTCACTTCTGCATGCATACTCTACCAGGAATTGTTTCAAATGCTTTACAAATAGCACCATTCTTCCCATTTTACAGAGGAAGATGCTGAGACTCAGAAATTGAGTCTACCAGAGGTGATGTAGCTAAGTAGCAGAGGTGAAATTCAAACCCATTGAACAAGAAAAACTTAACCAAATCCCCAAATGCCTCACAAGCATGAAACTTAAAATGATCCACAATATTTAGTAAAATATTAAGAAGGCCATCCTATTTCGTTAGATACATTTCTTTTTAATGTGCAAAATGGTCAACCCTGAGGGTATGGGAAAAGGGGCTGTGAGTATAGTTTGAAATTAGTACAAAAAAGTTTTCTGTAGACTGCCTCATAATCACTATTTCCTTCAATTTGGCTGAATTTCAGTGACAGTTGATTTAATATATGAAAATGGTAAGGTAATATGTTATCCTGAGAAAGGCTGATGCTGTAAATCCTGTTTTATTTGTCACACTTCGGTGAAAGATTAATTCAGCAAAGAATTTTGCAAATACCGAAAGTGCCATAAGGGGGCAACATGGGGCCATTACATAGGCAAGACATCCCTTCAAAAAACTAATTCCTCTCTTTAATCTCCAAATTTTCCAGAGATCGAGTTGTTCACTCCAAAAATAATATTCCAGGAATTGACTTTAAGAATACTGCCAGAAATTTCAAGCTCTGTCAAACCTTTTCATGACAATCATAGCTAACTAACAAAATAATCAAGAAATGTAAAAACTGAAATTTGACCTTGGGCAAGTCTTTTGGCCTCTTTGGGTCTCCACGTTCACATTGGTAAAATGACACTAACCCCACTCACGTCTGTAAAACAGCATTAATCCCACCTGCACTATTTACCACAGAGGGAAGGTACTAATTCCCAGTGTAATGCTGTGTCTGCAGATGTAAGATTTGTTGTTGTTGTTGTTGTTTTAAGACACGATCTCAGTCTGTTGCCCAGGCTGGAGTGCAGTGGCAAGATCTCGGCTCACTGCAACCTCTACTTCCCAGGTTCAAGCGATCCTCCCACCTCAGCCCCCCAAGTAGCTGGGATTACAGGTGCACACCACCATGCCCGGCTAATTTTTGTATTTTTTGTAGAGACTTGGTTTCACCATGTTGGCCAGGCTGGTCTCAAACTCCTGATTTCAAATGATCCACCCGCCTTGGCCTCCCAAAGTGCTGGGATTACAGGCGTGAGCCATCGTGCCTGGTCTGCACATGTAAGATTTTAAGATTTGATTAAATATACAATTAATTCAAATAGATTGTTGGGTTACCTGTTCGGATCCACATCGTGAAGACAACATATGCTTAGAAGCATAAAGCAGGAGGTAACCAGCAGCCTGCAGCTTGAGTCCCTAAGACCCATATGTACAAGAAAATCAGAGTCTCAGGTAAAACCCCTACTCAACTGCAGCTTCCTCCAGCAGGGATTAGGGACCACATGTTGGAATGCACGATGTTTTGAAACATTGCTCAAAACCAGTGGCGCCTGGGTGGGCAAGCTCTTTCAGTGTTGGATTTTCCTGCGGGTCTCCAGAAACTGATAGCCTGTATACATACCTAGTGCCAATAACTATAGATATATTATAGATTAAAATTATGTACCTAAATTTGCCTCAGGATGCAGTTAACTTTTCCAAGATGATTTTATCAGTTTTTATGAAAATCATTTTGTGCCATGTTAAGTTACTTAATAATGTGCCTGCTCTTCACTTTAAAGGTAGAAAGTTTAGGTGCTGTTAAATCGTAGCACTTCTTGACAACACCTGTTGATGTAAATGATTCAGCCATGAGTCCCTTGCTTTGTACATCATATTCTAGAACAACTAGCTTCTTACACCGCCTTCGAGTTTATGATTTTATGCAAGTATACTTGCATAAAACTGTTTTGGAATTTTGAATTCTACATACATTTTCTCCTCACTTGTTTATCTTCGGAACTAATTCTGAAAGCATTTTGAAATTCCATCATTCACGGTTCTTTGCCCTCTATGAAGGTAGTTTTGTTATGTTTTGTTTTGTTTTGTTTTTAACCAGTCTCAAAATAAAAAATGCTGAGAATCAAATGAATCAAACAACTTGGAGATTCCTGACAAATCCCCTAGCGATTTGATATAAGTCATCAGCAAGGGT
This sequence comes from Piliocolobus tephrosceles, assembly GCF_002776525.5. NCBI lineage: Eukaryota > Metazoa > Chordata > Mammalia > Primates > Cercopithecidae > Piliocolobus > Piliocolobus tephrosceles. Next base: position 193,653,194 of record NC_045435.1, on the reverse strand, counting down.
CACTAGAGAAACTACAGGGGTAAAAACAGGGATTCCAGCCTAAACCATAAGAATGATTTTAAAAATCTCTTTAGCATTTTACACAGGTGTTATACATTCTAGAGAAAAGGGTGGGAAACCATTCCATTCTAAAAATTCATCAGTTATCAGTTAAGGTAGGAAAAAACATGTAACCCTTAGCCAGAGTCATAATAGTCCCAACCCTTGAGAAAAAAAAACAATATGTTAGACCTGGTTCATCCATCTGCTGAGTCAATATTTGCACATTCAAAACTTGCAGGTATCAAATGTATATATTTGCTTTGAAAAGAGTTTTTGGAGCTGGGAAAAAGTCTATTCTTAGTAGCAAACACTTAACACTTCCTGACATTTATCCACTGTAAATGAACATTTTTCAAGAGAAATTTGAATTATTATCATTTTAAGGGTCCTTACTATTATGCTGAGAACCCCTTAGCTGGGAACAAGAGAATTCTATGCTTCTGGATCCCACACTCCTGCACAAAGTTTCACTTTTGATTTCATTCAGAAATCAAAAAAGTGCAAAAGTGAACTCTGGCAAAGTGCAAAAGAAAGTTCTTAGGAAGCAAAGGTTCTATTTGTAGTTAAAGAACATTCCATGACAATGATGGTGTGATAGAAAAGGGCCATGTCTTAGGCAGCAAAAATAAAGACACAGATTATGATAAAAATTAGTGCTATTTTGGGAAGAATCAAAAGCATGTTTGAAATCAGAGCTTTCCTAGACCCAGGTTGTAGCTCTGGAGTTAACAGCCCCTTTCACAAGGCACTTTGGTGTGTGGCTACAGGAAGTGAGGAAGTGGTGGCATCATCCACAGCCTTCTTTCGTTAGGCTTCAGCTAAACACACACGTACACACGTGAAAACAATGGCCAAAATTCCTCAGACACTGGGAAATATTAACTTAATGCATAATAAAATTTTGCATGAAGATGAGGCCTTAATCTCATGCAATCTCTCCTGCCAAGGCTATCTTTGCCCTTTGTTAGGCATCTCTCTTAGTCCATTTGTGCTGCTATTAAAAAAACACTTGAACCTGGATGTTAGGGGAAGTCAGGGACCCCAAACGGAGGGACGGGCTGAAGCCGCGGCAGAAGAACATAAATTGTGAAGATTTCATGGACGTTTGTTAGTTCCCCAAATTAATATTTTTATAATTTCTTACACCTGTCTTTACTGTAATCTCTGAAGATAAATTCTGAAGATTTCATGGACATTTGTCACTTCCCCAATCAATACCCTTGTGATTTCCTATGCTGGTCTTTACCTTAATCTCTCAATCCCATCATCTTCTTCGTAAACTGAGGAGGATGAATGTTGCCTCAGAACCCTGTGATTGTATCAAGTGCACAAATTGTTTGTAGAGCATGTGTGATTGAACAAATGAAATCTGGACATCTTTAAAAAAGAACAGGATAACAGCAATGTTCAGGGAACAAGAGAAGTAACTTTGAACTGGCCACCAGTGAGCCGGACGGAACAGCGCTATATTCCTCCTCTTTCATAAGCAAATAGGAGAAATATCATTGAATTCTTTTTCTCAGCAAGGAACATCACTGAGAAAGAGAATGAGCCCTGAAGGTAGGCTTATAGACGGCCCCTTTTAAGGTGACCAGTCTTTTATAGTCGAAGCCGAAGGGATGAAATAAGCCCCAGCCTCTGATAGTGCTCCCAGGCTTATTAGGTGGATAAAAATTCCCACCTAATAAATTTTGGTCAGACAGGTTATCTGCTCTCAAACCCTGTTTCCTGATAAGATGTTATCAGTGACAATGCGTGCCCGAAACATCATTAGCAATTTTAATTTCTCCTCATCCTGTGGTCCTGTGATCTCGCCCTGCCTCCATTTGCTTTGTGATATTTTATAACCTTGTGAAGTATGTGATCTCTGTGACCCACACCCTATTCATGCACTCCCTCCACTTTTGAAAATAGCTAATAAAAACTTGCTGGTTTTACAGCTCGGGGAACATCATGGATCCTGCCGACATGTGATGTCTCCCTCAGACACTCAGCTTTAAATTTCTCTCTCTTGTGTTCTTTCCCTTTATTTCTCAAGCCAGCCGAGACACTTAGGAAATAGAAAAGAACCCATGTTAAACATCGGGAGTGGGTTCTCCTGATACCTGGATAATTTATAAAAAATAAAAATTTATTGTCTCACAGTCTGAAGGCTGGGAAGCCCAAGATCAAGGTGCTGGTAGGTTCAGTTTCAAATGAGGGCCTGTTCCTCATAGATGGCACTGTCTAGATGTCTGCAACATGTTAGGAAAGATGGAAGGACAGAAAAGAAGATGAATCCTTTTCAGAAGAGCAGAAGAACAAAAGGGTCCCAGGCTAGTTTCTTCCAGTTCTTAATTCCCTAATCCATTGTAGGGTGGAAACTTCATGACTTCATGACAAAAGGCCCCACCTCTAACCTAACCACAATGAGAATTAACCTTAAACTCTTGAATTTAGGGGAGCATTGAGACTATAGCAGCATCCTTGTCACCATTCCAGGAAAGCTGGTTATCAGCCTGGTGCATGCCTCCCAGTTCTCAACCTAGTGACCCGTGTGCTGGTTTTCACTGGGTTCCACCCACTTAAGCCTTGACGTTTCTTTCCAGTCACATGTCAGTCTGCAAGCCTGCTGTTTCCCCAACTCAGCAAACACCAGGATTGCTCACAGTGATCTGACCTTTTCAGGAAGGTTAAACAGATCAAATGTGTCTTCAGCACCAATTTTCCCAATTTTGCCTATCACTTTTAATCCCTTGCTCATTCTTTCACATCTCCTTGTCCCATGCCTTCAGAGACAGACTTCTACATCCAAACCCTGCATGCTGCCTCCCTCTTGCTACAAGATTTCACGGAAAAGCTAAAATTGCCATCTCTAGTGGGCATCTCCACAGGGGTATTTGCTGTGTTGGGGAATAAATTCAAGGATATACAAGATACATCCTCTATCCTTGAGCTGATTACTATCAAATGACAAAGGTAATTTCATAAATTAACAAATTTTCTCATAGCATTTCCTCAGGCATGAGGAAATGTAAAACAACTAGATTGTCAAGTATGTAGGTTTTATGTCAGTGGCTATGTAGATAAGCCCAGAAATGTAGGTCATGCAACCTCAAGAAGGTTTTCAATGCCAAGGTGGGAAAATTTAACTGGATTTCATGGGTGACAGATGGTTGATATCCTTTGTGCAAGGATAGCACAATTGATGAGTGAATTAGTAATACTGTCCTATAACAGCCTGCCAGAATATTTGGAGAATAAAGTATTTGAAAGCAGAAAGATCGGCTGTGTCAAAGAACAAAATTTAAACACATTGAGTTTAAAGATCTAATTGGCTTTTATTAGCAATCCATGAATTGGGCAGCATCCCATTTACAAAATAGAAAGGTGCTCCAATGGGCTGAGCAGAAGGCAGAAAAACCTGAAAAAAAAAAAAAAGGCAGAAACAAGAAAAAGAAAAACCTGAAAAAAAGGTAGAAACAAAGAAAAGAAGACTGGTCTTTTCAAAGTTACTTTTCATATAAGGTTAAAACATGATTTCTCTGTCATGCTGGCTCAGGTTAACTAGGCCTCTTTACATGTGTTGTTGCTGAATCTCCTGCTTTTTGGAAAATTGACCTATTTCTAAGTTTCATTACATGGCATTTAGCATGGGTGGCCCCATTCTGATTTGGTCTGGTCTGCTGAGGCCTAGTGCAGAAGCTCAATCCGAAACAATTACCTCCACAAATTTTATTTAACAGCTGGAAAGCTAGCATACTTCTCCAGAAAGGAAACCACCAGGGCCTGAGCCAGAGAAGCAGAAAAAAAAAATCAGAAATATGAAAGACCTCAAAACAGAAAAAGCCACAGGAACAGGATACAGAATGGATAAATGCAGTAAAGGTGAGACTTCAAACCCTGGTTCCAGGTTCAGCAGTGGTACTATGAACAGAAATTCTCTTGGATTTAATGTAAATCTGCTTCAAAGGAACTGAGGACATCTAGTTCCATCAAACAGAAACAATGGTGGCCTAAGATGTGAATTCTAATTTCCTGAGTTGTTCATTATACAAGCATTTGGTATTTTCAATATGATAGGCATTAGGAAGTCAGAAATAATTAGATGAGCTCCAGATCCTCTAAGAGTTTACCAACTTGTTCTTTGACTTACAGGTAATTATTTTAGTTTCTATCTCTAAAATAAACAACTGTAACTCAATTTTCATTTATGATTTTCCCTTTAACCAATTATTAAGCAACTGTCTTGGTCCATTTTCTGTTGCTTATAATACCCGAAACTGGTACTCTATAAGGAAAAGGAACTTACTACTTACAGTGATGGAGGCTGAGAAGTGCAACATTGGGGGCCTTCTTGCTGATGGGGACTCTCCGCAGAGTCCTGAGGCAGCGCAGAGCTTCACATGTGAGGGGCTGAGTGTGCTAGCTCAGGTCTCTCTTCCTCTTCTTCTAAAGCTTCCCAATCTCATTCCTATGATAGCCCGTTAATTCATTAATCCATTAACTCATTAATCCATGAGTGAATTAATCCAGAGCCCTTATGGCCCAATCACCTCTTAAAAGCCCCCCCTCTCAATACTGCCAAATTGGAGATTAAATTTCAACATGAGTTTTAGAGGAAAAAACGTTTAAACCACACCAACAACTGTCATTATTATAAATGTATGCTGTCTTTGAGCTATCACTAGCCATTGCTGAGGCATGAATAATTTATTATGCTCTCTTTTCTAGCTTCATTGTCAAGGAGAACACAGAGATTAAAGAACATCATTTTAAATGGTGGGATTTCAGACATCACAGAAGACCAGAGGCAATGGTATTTCACAGCTCTGCTAAAGTATAATTTTCAGCTGTTCTTCAGATGGAATTTTGTGCACCACTAGGCACATAAGGCAGTATGGTGCACTGTACTCAGAGCCACAGGTAACAGGACATGTTATTCTGGTGCATCTATTTTACTGGAAAGTTTAAGGTAATTTATTCATTTGAAATAGTTTATATCAAAACATACCAATATATTATGCAGTAAGATGTAAAATATACACTAATTTTTTATTTTAAGTAGGGGAATAAAAATAAATTTAGTTTTGGGGTGTTTGGGAGCATATGAAAGGGACTTGGGGAGAAGGGAGAAGGTAAACATACAAACTCTTGGATGCACTCCAGAGAAATGTTTGGGAACCCTGATGATTCACCCAGTCCAGTCTAATGCTTCATATGCCTTAGGGTGAAAAGAACAGTCCAGGACCACTCAATGAGATCCAAAACTCAGATTTTCTGGGCATTAATACTTTTTTTAAATTCCTTTTCATTTTCCCTACATTTACTTTTGGTGGACTGACATGTGTTTTATAATTCTAAGCCTATTGGCCACAAGTTATAAACTCAATAGCTCTCTAAAATCAAAGAAACAGACATGATGAATAGAATGGCTGTATAGTAGCTAACAGTGGTGTGTACAAGCTGACACAATTGTCAAGATGGGCACCATCATATGCAGAACATAACCAATCCCCACTATCCATGAATCACTGAGTCTCAACTAAAATGTCAGCAACTTTTGGTCTTTCCTCAACCCCGACCTCAGAAGGTCTTTAAAGCACTCAATAGCCCAAATTATTTGCCCTTTTGGGATGACAATGTAAATCCTCACACAAAGTGAGCCATCTCCATAGTAACTGTAGATAAATCTAGACATAAGAATAGTTTGGATCTTTTAAACTGAAATGAGAAAATCTGGCTCAAACTATACAACTTTTGAATGATAAAAATGATAGATTCAACAGAGTAAACATAACATTATTCAAATCAATAGTCATTTTACTTTAATCTAGAGATTTAGCTTTGGCGTTTTCACAATCTTCCTGAGAGCTTATCTTGTTGTTGAACATTTTTATTTCAGATAAGACTTAAAAATGGTTTACAATGACCCACTGAGAGAGGGCAAGACATTTTTCAAATGCTGTTGATATTTGCTTATCATTATACCATGAGCTTCTACTTTTCCCATGCTCATTCCAGCTTCTCAAATTTCAAATTTGTAAATCAACTTATTTAAACTTGAATGAAAAAGTCTTTCCAGATCTAAAGACTTTTCAAGATATTTAACATAGAAACTGATGATAATCAAAACTTACAATGTCCACATGAAGTCTTCTCCCAAGGAGGTCGTGATGACCCTGAAGGTAATACTTGCAGAGAATAACTTTATTACTCTTCAAAGATTTTGGAATATGAATGAAAGTTTTATAATTTAGTTTCTTCCTTTACTGGTAAAGAAAGTGAGATCCCAGAGAATTTGAAGACTTAATTCTATAAATCAAGAGAAATCAAGAAAAGCATCTAGAATTCTCATATCCAAGAAATCGAATTAGTTACTATAATGGGGAATTTTTAAACTTGCCCATAAATCATACTAAATATTGTTAACATTTCTTACCCTTTTTCTACCCTCCATTTTGACAGCTCCTTTAAATTTTGAAGCCTGCAAAATAAAATAAAATACTCTAATTATTGTCTTGAGACAGACTGGAAGAAATAGGCTGTTGAACTCCCATTATTATAAATTACAGAAAGGGGGCTTTTCATTAAACAGCTCACCTCATGACTAAATCCCTTATGCTACTTATTCCCTTTATTTGTGCTATTTTTCCATTTAATGTAGTTTAGCTCTCACTTCCTGTAACTTCAGTAGCTCTGGAACTCCAATTCCAGAATGAATTTAAGGACAGACATTGCTTCCTCACTCCTACAAAGCAGCTGCATATATAAGCATTAGGTTAGACCCTGTACAAAACAAGGGATTTCTTCACTGTCAATATAAATGTGAGCTTGCTTTCCATAATTTCTTTGTAATAAGAAATAATGTTATCAACTCAATACTAGCATTTAGATCACCAAAGAATTGTCACGTTTGGCCAGAATATCAGGAAAGCATCAAAGCTCCAGATGCAAGGCAAAAGACATTTTCATATGAATTTGGGCAGGAAATGAAGTACTATCAGGAGATTGCTTCTAACTAATTGCATTTTTGTGGGCCAGCTTTCATGGAGAATAGATGAGTTAGGCAGTACAAGATGTGATGATAAGGAAATATTGAGAAATGGAGGGAACTCAAGATTTTCCACATCTTTTTCTGCTGCCTTGGCAACTAACTGCTATCTCTTCAAAAGCCTAAGGGAGCTGACCCAGTTGATCGATTGTTATATTCTCTTTTATTCTCATACTCCACTTCCATTCCCTTTCTCTGGTCACTTGACTGTCACTCTAATGTATTTAATAAGTATCTGCTTGTGCATGTTCTTACAAATGGATATTTTTATTTTGTGTGCATATGTTTTTCACATTAATTCACACAAATTAAATGGTGTTTAGTTTTCTATTTCATTGTATTTTGTACTTTTTTCACTAATCACTCAGATTTTAAGATCCATCCATGTTGCTATCTCTACAGGTATCTGTTGCTTCTGTAGGGGTCAAGGGAAAACTTATCTTTAACCCTCTGAAGATTCACTGAAAATCAATGGACAAAAGACAGATTAACAGGAGAAAAGACATACAAATTTATTAATGTGTTCAAGGGAGAATCAGAGTGATTACCCCACCACACAATGGAGTACAAATGGCTAAATACTCCTTCCTTCTTCCCCCTCCTAGGGGAAAAGGAGATGGGGAAATATGAACAACTTTAGTGGTGTAGTAACTTATTTTTAGAGGAATTCAATGGGCTTGAACAATATACAACGGCTGGGACAAAGCCAACTAGGCCAGCCTGATAAAACAGGCCAGATAAGGGTTTGTGACCAAAGTCGGTCCAGGTGTATTGACAGAGTTCAGTCTCTTTCTGTATTATGAGCTCAGTTAATGAAAACTCAGGGAAGGGATCAGAGGTAAGAGGTAATTTTTTTCTTCTTTGTCAGGTCTGGAGTTGAGGTTTGAGAGACAGGATTGCGGGGTGGCAGGGGTGGGGAGCTGGAGGGGGTTGGTCAGAGAGACCTTGAGGCTTCTGCTTTAGTTCAGCATGTCAAAGCACTATATTTTAAGGTATTGGTTTCTCAGCCCCAACACTTCTTTTTTTAATTTTAATTTTTTAAACTTCATTTTATTTTAATTTCTGGGATACATGTGCAGGACGTGCAGGTTTGTTACATAGGTAAATGTGTGCCATGGTGGTTTGCTGCACCTATTAACCCATCCCCTAGGTATTAAGCCCCACATGCACTAGCTATTTATCCTGAAGCTCTCCCTTCCCTAACCCCCTCTGACAGGCCCCAATGTGTGTTGTTCCCCTCCCTGTGTCCATGTGTTCTCATTGTTCAGCTCCCACTTATAAGTGAAAACATGCAGTGTTTGGTTTTCTGTTCCTGCGTTAGTTTGCTGAGGATAAAAGCTTCCAGCTCTGTCCATGTGCCTGCAAAGAATGTGATCTCATTCCTTTTTATGGCTGCATAGTATTCCATGGTATATTTGCACCACATTTTCTTTATGCAGTCTGTCATTGATGGGCGTTTAGGTTGATTCCATGCCTTTGCTATTGTGAATAATGCTGTAGCGAACATATGTGTGCATATATGTTTATAAAGAATGATTTATATTCCTTTGGATATATACCCAGTAGTAACATTGCTGAGTCAAATGGTATCTCTGGTTCTAGGTCTTTGAGGAATTGTCACACTGTCTTCCACAATGGTTGAACTAATTTACATTCCCACCAACAGTGTAAAAGCATTCCTTTTTCTCCACAGCCTCACCAGCATCTGTTGTTTCTTGACTTTTAATAATCTTCTAACTTGTATGAGATGGTATCTCATTGTGGTTTTAATCTGCATTTCTGTAATGACCAGTAATGTTTAGCTTTTCTTCATGTGTATGTTGGTCACACAAATGTCTTCTTTTTTCAAGAAGTGTCTGTTCATGTTCTTTGCCCACTTTTTAATGGGGTTGTTTTAAACAAATTTCTCATAAATTTGTTTTAAGTTCCCTGTAGATTCTGGATATTTCACCTTTGTCAGATGTATAGACTGCAAAAATGTTCTCCCATTCTGTAGGTTGTCTGTTCATTCTGATAATAATTTCTTTTGCTGTGCAGAAGCTCTTTAGTCTAATTAAATCCCATTTGTTAATTTTTGCTTTTGTTGCAATTGCTTTTGACATTTTTGTCAATAAATCTTTTCCCATGCCTTTGTCCTGAATGGTATTGCCTAGATTTCCTTCTAGGGTTTTTATAGTTTGGGGTTTTACATTTAAATCTTTAATACATCTTGAGTTAATTTTTGTATAAGGTGTAAGGAAGGGGTCCAGTTTCAATTTTCTGCATATGGCTAGCCAGTTTTCCCAGCACCATTTATTAAATAGGGAATCCTTTCCCCATTGCTTGTTTTTGCCAGGTTTCTCAAAGGTCAGATGGTTGTAGGTGTGTGGACTTCTTTCTGAGATCTCTGTTCTGTTCCACTGATCTATGTGTCTGTTTTGGTACCAGTACCATGCTGTTTTTGTTACTGTAGCCTTGTAATATAGTTTGAACTCAAGTAGCAGGATGCCTCCAGCTTTGTTCTTTTTGCTTAGGATTGTCTTGGCTATATGGGCTCTTTTTAGGTTCCATATGAATTTTAAAGTAGTTTTTCTAATTGTGTGAAGAATGTCAATGGTAGTTTAATGGTAATAGCATTGAATCTATAAATTACTTTGGACAGTATGGCCATTTTCACCATATTGATTCTTCCCATGCAATTTGTTTATGTCCTCTCTGATTTCCTTGAGCAGTAGTTCGTAGTTCTCCTTAAAAAGGTCCTTCTCTTCCATTGTTAGCTGTATTCCTAGGTATTTTACTCTCTTTGTAGCAATTGTAAATGGGAGTTCATTCATGATTTGGCACTCTGCTTGTCTATTGCTGGTGTATAGAAATGCTTGTGATTTTTGCACATTGATTTTGTATCCTGAGACTTTGCTGAAGTTTCTTATCACCTAAAGAAGTTTTGGGGCTGAGATGATGGGGTTTTCTAGACATAGGATTATATCAACTGCAGAGACAGTTTGACGTTCTCTCTTTCTATTTGAATATACTTTATTTCTTTTTCTTACCTGATTTCTCTGGCCAGAACTTCAATACCATGTTGAATAAGAGTGGTAAGAGAGGGTATTTTTGTCTTTTGCCAGTTTTCAAGGGGAATGTTTCCACCTTTTGCCCATTCGGTATGATATTAGCTCTGGGTCTGTCATAAATGGCTCTTACTATTTTGGGGTATGTCCATTAATATCTAGCTTACTGAGACTTTTTAACATGAAGTGATGTTGAATTTTACCAAAGATCTTTGCTGCATCTATTGAGGTGATCATGTGGTTTTTGTCTTTAGTTGTGTTTATGTGATGAATTATGTTTATTGATTTGCATATGTTGAACCAGCCTTACATGACAGGGATGAAGCTGACTTGCTCATGGTGGATGAGTTTTTTGATGTGCTACTGGATTCAGTTTGCCAGTATTTTATAGAGGATTTTTGCATCAATGTTCATCAGGGATATTGGCCTAAAGTTTTCTTTTTTTGTTGTATCTCTCTCAGGTTACGGTATCAGGATGATGCTGGCCTCATAAAATGAATTAGGGAAAAGTCCTCCTTTTCAGTTGTTTGGAATAGTTTCAGAAAAAAATGTACCAGCTCCTCTTTGTATCTCTGGTAGATTTCAGCAATAAATCCACCTGGTCCTGAGCTTTTTTGGGTTGATATGCTATTTATTACTGCCTCAATTTCAGAACTTGTTATTGGTCTATTCAGTGATTCAATTTCTCCTGATTCAGTCTTAGGAGTGTGTAGGTTTCCAGGAATTTATCAATTTCTTCTAGATTTTCTAGTTTCTGTGCATAGAGGTGTTTATAGTGTTCTCTGATGTTTGTTTGTATTTCTGTGGGTTCAGTGGTGATATCCCCTTTATCATTTTCTATTGTGTCTATTTGATTCTTCTCTCTTTTCTTCTTTATTATTCCAGCTAGTGGTCTATTTTATTAATTTTTTCAAAAAAACCAGCTCCTGGATTCGTTTATTTTTTTGAAGAGTTTTTCGTGTTTCTGTCTCCTTTGGTTCAACTCCACTCTTGGTTATTTCTTGTCTTCTGTTGGCGCTGGGGTTTGTTTGCTCTTGGCTCTCCAGTTCTTTTAGTTGCGACATTAGGGTGTTGATTTAAGATCTTTCTAGCTTTTTGATGAGGGCATTGGGCTATAAATTTCTCTCTTAACAAGCTTTAGCTGCATCCCAGAGATTCTGGTATGATGTATCTTTGTTTTCGTTAGTTTCAAATAACTTTTTTATTTCTCCGTTAATTTCATTATTTGCCCAAGGAGTCATTCAGGAGCAAGTTGTTCAATTCCCTTGCAGTTGTGTGCTTTTGAGTGAGTTTCTTAATCTTGAGTTCTAATGTGATTGTGCTGTTGTCTCAGAGACTGTTAGTTACGATTTCAGTCCTTTTGCATTTGGTGAGGAGTGTTTTACTTTCAATTGTGTGATCGATTTTAGAGTAAGTGCCATGTGGCACTGAGAAGAATTTACATTTTGTTGTTTTGGGGTAGAGAGTTCTGTAGATATCTATGAGGTCCACTTGATCCAGAGCTGAGTTTAAGTCCTGAATATCCTTATTAATTTTCCGTCTCAATGATCTGTCTAATATTGGGAGTGGGGTGTTAAAGTCCCCCACTATTATTGTGTGGGAGTGTAAGTCTCTTTGTAGACCTCTAGGAACCTGTATTTTGAATCGGGTTCTCCTGTATTGAGTGCATATGTGTTTAGGATAGTTAGCTCTTCTTGTGAATTGATCCCTTTACCATTATGTAATGCCCTTGTCTTTTTTGATCTTTGTTGGTTTAAAATCTGTTTTGTCAGAAACTAGTCCCTGACTTCACTCTGTTGTGTCCCTGTAGATCATGGTGACCACTGGGGCATTAATTCTTCCCCAGAAGCACAAGACTCTTTCAGCTCCAGGTGAAAAACTGGGGGTGGGAATGGTCATCTGTCTGGACAGAGCTTTATAACTTTAAAATACTGAGGTGTATGGCATATGGGCCTGCTTTCATACTGCTGAATCTGATCAAGCATCAACAATTTCCAAGAAACAACATGTCAAAGAAACATGTTAAACCAAAAGCACAGTGATGTAATCAGCAAAATCCAGAATATGAAAAGTCTACAAGACAAATAACAAATGAATTGCAAGATGATGGAAAAATGAGGCTGTAGAAACTATAAATTAAGAAAGATTTCAGAAATGATTCAACCAACTACATTGTGCAGCCTTTGCTTGGATTGGAGTGAGTTGATTGTAAAAATTATTCATGAAATATTTGGGATGAATTGAATACTGACTAAGGAATCATTATTAATTTTTAAACATGTGGCAATGGTATTAAAGTTATATCCCTAAAAATAATTTTTACCTTTTAGAAATACTAATGGAAGACATGATATGATCTCTGGGATTTGCTTCAAAAAAATCTAGTAGCAAGGGAGAGGAGGTGGGGACAGAGATGAAACAAGATTGGCCAGGAATTGATTTTTGATGAAGCTGGAACAAGGGATATGAGGGCTTGTGATACTATTGTTTTTAGTTTTACATGCATTTTTAAATTTCCACAATTAAAATTTTTAAAATAAAAATTAGAGGGGCACTTAAAATGTGCCAGAGTGGTCAAGATCTACTATCACTGTCTTCATGGAATTTGGCATCCTTAGTAGATAATTATTTTACACAAATACTTTAATAATTTCAACTGTACAGCCTGAGATTACATAACAGACCTGATGATCACCTGTGAGTAAACAGAGAGGCAGCCCAGCAGCATGATGAGCCAGGCCTGGGTGTGAATCGTGGCTCCTGCTCCTTGTTTTCTGGTTGTGAAACGTTAGGCAGGTTATTTCACAGTTTGAAGCTTTAGTATTCTCTTCTGAAAACTAACCAAAAAAATAGCATCTATCTCGCAAGTTTGTAGTGAGGATTAATGAGGCGATATATGTAACATGCTTAGCACTGAGTCCAGCAGATAGCAAATGCTGAACAAAGGCTAAGTACTGTGCTAATATTAGAGGAAGGAAGAATGTGAGAGTTCAGGGAAGACTTCTCTAAGGAAATGACATTTAAGCTAAACCATTAGAAAGGAATAGTAATTATCTTAAGAAGTGGGCAAGGGAAACAGAGAGCACAGATAGGAAAGCATAACCTTTCCAGGGAGGGAGAAAAAACCCTTGTGAGAGTTAGTGAGAGGGCAAAGAGTAAAGGGGCACAAGAGGAGAGAGAGGAGCTGCTCACATCAATTCCCAGCCTTAGAAGGCCACATCAAAGATTTGAGATGTTACCACATTTCCTCACTTCTAACACACTGCCCACCACACCTCATTTCAACAGCTCTGAAATCAGGATACCTGCTATAATCAAAGATGTGACATAGCAGCATTTTCTTTCCTGGTAGTTCACAAAATAAGCTGTGCCTTTCAAAAGACAGAATGTTCAGTTTTATAAAATGTGGTATTCTGATAACAATGGAAAGACAATAAATTGTGGTTGTTAGGTGGCACAGGGGCAGACTTACGTTCCTAAGAAGTTGTTCTGGCTTCGTTGTAGAAGAAAGATTGAAGGGGTACATCTGGTGATGATCTTCTTTGGAAACAACAGTTTTTCAGAAGGACATTAGATCACTCACAAAATCATTAGAAGGGTGGGAGAAGCAGGTTCAAGACTAAACTTCTAGGAAAAACATTCAAAACTATGCCACAGAACTGGCCTGATAAGGAAATTGCCCCCGTTGCCCTCATTGCCACCACCACACCATCAAAGCCACTTCTGTGCCAGGAGCCTTACTTTTCAATCACTGCCACCCCTAAGAACAGGCAGTCTCAGTCACCACTCTTGCTAGCAAAGTGAACTCCCCATGGATTCACCCTCCACCAGTTGCCCACTTCTGATTCAGCTGTCATGAGAGAGAGTGAATAGCTGTAAAGAAAACTGAAGAAAGTTTTCTAAATTATGTCTTGCAAATGTAGGATCCATAAACTAGAAAGTCTCCAAACATAGCCAGGAAGGTCAGTGAGTGCTACGCAGCCAGGAAACATGGTGGACAACCAGTAGGAAAAAGCTGTGGAAGAGGGACCCCAGACAGGAGGCTTTTGCTGTGAAATGTGACTGAGCCCTCAGCTGCCAATGACCAAGTGAGGAGGTAGGTCTTTTATAACTAAGGTGGTGGGGTGGGAAGCATTCAGGCTGATATGCTTAGGCTGTGTCCCTACTCAAAATCTCATCTTGAATTGTAATACAAATTGTAATCCCCACATGTTGGGGGAGGGACCTTATGGGAGGTAATTAGATCACGGGGGTGGTTCTTCCATGCTGTTCTCACGGTAGTGAGTAAGTTGGCACGAGATCTGATGGTTTCATAAGGGGCTTTGCTCACTTCATTCTGCACATCTCTGTCCTGCTGCCATGTGAAGAAGGACATGTTTGTTTCCTCTTCCCCCATGATTGTAAGTTTCCTGAGGCCTCCACAGCCTCCTAGAACTGTGTGTCAATTAAACCTCCATTCTTTGTAAATTACCCAGTCTCAGGCAGTTCTTTATAGCAGCATGAGAATGGACTAATACACAGGTCCTGAGGCAGAGAAGCAGAAACAGGCTCAGCAAATATTCATCTCAGTAGTTGACAGAACACAGGGAACATGCATGTTTTAACCACATTTTAAAATATAAAGATCCCATAAATGTTGTGAAACCACAGTGATTAAAAAAATAGCTTAAAAATCAAGTCAGACTCAAAATAGAAAATACATGATAGCCCTTTGCATATATGATAGGGTGAAAAGACATACCAGTAGTCACTGACTTTGCTAACCTTATAAATCAGACCAATGATGATATCTTAGCCTCCCTCTCCTCCTTCCCTCCTCTCTTCTCTCCTTCATTCCTTCTTTCCTTCTAGCTGAATTTATACACTAGACTAGAAGAAAAAATGAGTAGTTTGTGCAAATAAACGCAATTCTATAGATATTTGAGCAACTTAGTTTTTTTTTTTTTTTTTTTGAGCCAAAAGTTTTTCACACATTAAATAGGGACATTACTTACATCACAACATGTATATATCAAGACAGTGCATTAGGAAAAGCAATTCTGAATCCAGAATGAGTTTTAATTTAAACATCACCTTACCAGCTGGGTGACTTTGAGCAAATCATTAAACCTTACAGAACCTCGCTGCCAGTTTTCTCACTTGTCAGACTGTAATAAAACTACTCTGTTTGTTTTGCTGTGAAGATCAGCACAAATGTTTGTTTGAAAAGTACTGGGAACATGATATGGTTCTCAGTTCACAGAAGTTACAATTGATTATAGACACCATTATTTCTATAATATCTATAAAGATTTAATTTCTTTGAGCAAAAACAGACATAATTCCCGATTTAAAATTGTTCACATTTTGCCATTTTATTAAAGATTTTGTTACATTAATTTTTATGGCAAATTTCTTCCTTTAACCTCAGGTAACAGCCATAGAAATAGCAAAAAGTTTAAAGTTCAACCCTAAATGTTGTTTTGATCATAAAATTGCCTTTGACTATTAAATTTTACCTAATTCTTGCATGCACTTTCAGACTGAATATTTTCTCTGTACATATGTATTTATTCAGAGGAAGAAACATGTATCAGTTGGCATATGCAAAATCCATCAGTTCTTGCAAGTTTAGTCATATGAATGTAAGGGAGGAATATTTCTCATCAGCTCTACCTATCTTGCCTTCTCTCCTGGACCAATGGAAGAAGTGTCCCTTTTCCAATGGACTCTCTCCCCTGGCATGGAGTCCTGCTCTCCTCACCACTTTGCCTCCTAAAGGACTACATTCTAGCAAGTCTCGCCTCTCTTTCCTACATCTTCAGTTTCTTCTGCACTACCAGATTATTTCCTTGAGCATAAAATATGCCTTACTGTCATCTGTTTTTCAAGAAGACAACTCTCCCCTGATCCTATAACCCCATTCAGTTTCCTTCATCTCCCCTTTACAGCAAAATTCTAAGGAATTGACTAATCTTCAACTTCCATTCTCTTTCCAACCCACTCTGCTCCTCTCTCATACCCACCATACCCATGAATCAACTCTTACCGATTGCCTTGGCCACACTAAACCCAGCAGTCAGTGCTTTGTCCTCATCTAACCTGATCTCTCACACCATTTTGACTCAGCTACTCATCTGCCCAAATCACCTTTTTCTCTTAGCACCTATGACTTTTCACTCCTAGTTTTCCATTTCCAGCTCACTTTTTTTCTTCTATGCTCAGTTGCTAATGATAGCAGCCCAGAGCTAAGTCTTTAGCCCTCTTCACATTTCCAACTTCCCCACTCCCATTCACACTCCACCCCATCACAGTGCTCATCTCGCTCATGATTTTAAATGCTTCTATTCACGATGACAACCATATTTATTTCTCCAGCTCTGATTTATCTCCTGAGCTCTGACCTGATAAATATAATTATTGAACCAACATCTACATTTCAATGTCATGGTTAACATGTCCAAAAAGGAAGCCCAAATTTTTCCTTAGTCATCTCCAGCTCTTGATGATGTACATGGGGGAAAAAAGGATCTAAGGATACTAGTTGTTTTGCAAAAGTCCCTTTAAAAATGTTTAGATTCTGTAGTTTATTCAACAAACATTCTATTAGAGACACTGAGCTGAGTATCAAAAAAGTATGAGATGGAACCTCCACCATCAAGAAGCTCAAAATAGTATAAAGCCATAGCTTTGACATCTGTTACTTACCAATTATCTAAACTTGGCAACTTCTTACCTTCAGTTTCCTCATCTTTAACACAAGGACAATAAAAATAACAATCATACTTTCCTCATATGGTTGCTATGAGACATAAATAAAATGTCTTATATATAGATGATTCCTGTGCCTGGTACATAAAAAGCACTCAATAAATGTTAACTTTTAAGCGAGTAGCTAAAATTGTATGCTCCATTGTCACCTGAAATAAACTGTCCTTTTTATGCCTGGAAGGGGAGACAGACCTACAGTATAAATAAATATGGAATTTATGCAATACTTATGAGTGATACATAAAATAAATTCCAAAAAAAAAATGTTCTCCAACAAAAAGTCCAAACCAAGCAATTGCCACATAAATGTCAACTGTATGAGATGCAGTTTTCTGTATCTTCTGCCTACTCCTTTTAACTTGTTTCATCTTTGCCTATTGTTATCTCTTTCCTCTCAAGTTTCTTAAATGAGAGTGCCCAACATTCAGAGGCACATTCATTCTTCTCTCCTCCTACAAGTGAAAGATCTGATACATTAAAAAGCTGAGCCAGCAAAGTTGCGGTGTTTCAATGCCAATTATGAAAATCCATAAATGAAGCACATCATTCAGTTTCCTGCATGAATACTTTTCAACCACTCTGATGTCCTGACTGTTGGGATTGTTTTTCTTCTCTAAGGACAACCATTAAGTATTTACAAGTATGTCCTTTTCTTGGGAAACATTAAAGGCAAATGATATGAAGCAAAGCTGTTTTTCAGAACAGCAAATACTCCTTGAATCATTTTATACCAGCTTTTTTCAATATTGGTTGAAAAAGCTCAGTGAAGTCTTTAAGTCTTTGAAATTTCCTTTAGAAGTTTTTACGAACCAAGCTAATCATCCAACTCTAGGTTCTTCTAAGACTCCTGCCAATTTTTGTTATGACAAGCGTTTAATGTATTCTGCTAAGTCACTCACATATCAATCTTCTCATAAACTATAAGGTTTTCTTGGACAGCATACTTACCTTCAAATTACATAAAATACACATAAACACTATTCTTCTTTTTAAGGAAAATTTTTGTAACTATATAAATTATGAGAAAACTGAACACATCAAATTTCATATCCAGTCCTGAGATATGTGGCAAAAAGTGCTATTTAGGGATTACAGATGGAGAAACTGTGACCCAGAGACATCATTGAATCCATAACAGTGCAAAAATGGGGTTTCTTTTAAGATCCTTTTTCCTTTTGGCTCTCCTAGAGGCCTTATTTAACCACGCAGTCTAATCAGTATACTGAACAAGGAGTAACCTTGCAAATATGTTTGACTTTTTCCTGAGAAGGAAGAGAGTATCTTCAAAGGACCTATTTACCTACATTCATTTTTCCAGCTGTCTTAAAGTAAGTGCATTACTCTTTGCCCCTCCCTTGCTTTACTTTTATGAGAACTTTACTGACAAACTTTTCTGCTTTTATTCAGATTCTATAAATAATGAATTGTCTTCAGAGATAAAGGGAAGAATTAGTTCTTCCATACAATGAAAATTTTGCAGCAAGATCAACATCATATTGTAATGCTCCCTTAAGTCCAACCTTGATTTAGGACAGAAAGGACAGGTTGTGTCAGGAACTTCCTTGCTGAGACTTGACAGGGAACCATCTCTTGTACAGATGGAGAAACAGACTCAGAGAAGTTGAGTTACCCAACCTCACACAACTAATGGGTAGTAAAGCTGGGATTTAAGACAGGCTTATCTTATTCCATGCCTATCTTATTTTCCCTTTGCCACTATGAAAGACAAAGCCTCTCTCGTAGAATATATTCAGACATTCTATAGCCTAACCCAAGGTCATCCAGACCCTCTGAATGTTCAACTTTTGAGCTAGCCTCAGAAGTCTATTCACTCCACCTGAGAAACTAAGGCTTAGCCAAAGGTTAGCTCAGATTAGGATTACATTCCTAAATTTTGATATGCTAGGTTTTTCTCCATCAAAGATAAGATGGGTCAGATCAAATCCTGGTGTCAGACAGGGCAGAACTCCTGATCAGGGCCCAAAACAACCTGGGTTCAGCAAATGGGAAGTAAAGGAAGCAGATGATCTGAACCAGAAAACAAGGTTCTCCTAAGAGTTCCTCATTTACCAACAGTGGGACCTTGAGTTGTCTCAATTCTCTGAGTCCCAGCTTCCTAATCTAAGAATGAGATAGTAGAACCTTCTGACCATCCAAAAACATTACAATAATGATCAAAAGAAGTGACAGAAATGTTCCAGATGTCTCTCAATAGGAAAATGGATAAACAAACTGTGGTATATCCATACAATGGAATATTAGTCACTGACAACAATAAACAAATTATTGATACATACAACAATACAGAATACAGTCGAATCTCAAAAGCATTATGGTAAGGAAAAAAGTGCAGACAAAAGACTGCAGGATTCCATTTATGTGAAGTTCTATAGCAAGAAAAGCTAACCAAAGGTAATAGTAATCAGAATAGTGGTTGCATGGGAGCAGAGAAAGAATTGACTGAGAAGGGACATGAGGACACTTTCTAGAGTGATGGAAATATTCTATATGTTAATAGAAGTGTATGCATCTGTCAGGACTGAGGGAATGCACAATTTAGATCTATACATTTCACCATATGCAAATTGTACCTCAATAAAAAAGATAATACAAGTTTAAAACTTTCATAAGTAGAAGAGCTCTGTACAAACATTAAATGCCAGAGTTGCTCACTGAAATACCATTAGTCCTTTTTACATCACTGCTTGGTCTGACAACCTTATATGAGTGACTTGCAGTGACTCAAAAAAATGCACTTAATTGAAGTTGCTTTCTTTTATGATCCAAAGTTTATGGTTAGATCTGACTTAGGGATTCTGAGAAAAGCAAGGAACATACAAATAAAGCAATACTAAGTTTAGAAATAATGACTCATATTCTAATAGCAAAGTGGCATATGGGCCATTCTACAGCATATACTCACTTCCTCTAAATCAGACTCCCTAGATTTCCATAAAAAAGAGAAGTTGCTATTTAAAATTTAGTTCAAGGAAAGCAAGTTGCAATAGCCATTTGTATTGAGTATACCAACCTCTTCCAAATGTTCTTGTTTCTGCTCACAGCAGCCTATAATGCAGCATTATCTCCATTTTGAAGATAAGAAAACTAAAACTCAGGAACAGCTAAGTTACCTGCCATATGACACATAACAAGTTTTCAAACCTGTATCTGTCTGTCTTCATAGCTTTATTCTATCCTGACAGATTTTTTATATAGTACACAATAAATACATGTTTTCCAATCTTGATAATTGTTTTAATTAGTTATCTTCACAGTTGTAGGCAATTTTATCTCATTACACAATAGTCACTCATAGTAATATCTAACATTTATTGAGTCCTGATCAAGAGTCAGACACTTAACATGCAATAACTCACTAAATGCTTAAAACAGTTAAGAAGTACTCATTATCACTAGCCTGATTTGACAAATGAAGAAACTGACCAAGAGATGTAAAGGAAGTTTCCCAAGGTCATGCATGTTGCTTAGGAGAGCCAAGATCTGTGCCCAGGGAAACTGGATTCAAGACATGTGACCATGACAGCCATTCCACTGTGCTTTCTCAATGCCAGTGAATGGTTGGCTTACTTCAGATAAACCCACACTGCAAAGCATTATACAATGAAACTAAAATTTTATTTCATATAAGAGTAAACACATTTTCAAATTTCCTAGGAAAGGTCTGCAACCAGAGGCTATTCTTAGATTATAAAATAATGCACTTTTCTTACTTCTAACTCATAAGAGATCACCAGTATACCTAGGTAGATGCAAAGACAAGCAAAATGTAGAAATTTTTTATTAACAATTATCCTAAAAATGTCACAAGGTCAGGACATATGCCATGATGATAGATCATCTCTAAAATGTCATTCATCTAGTCCAGTGGTTTACCCCAACACCCCCAAAGACTGTGTCAGAGTCCCAGAGTAATGGCTACTGTGCAATAATGGAAGTAGAAGGAGGAGCAGAGTGGAGGAAAGAGACTGTGAGTTTGGGAAAATAAAAAATCTAGGTGTTGCTGAAACTCCCCATCCTCTTCTTACCTCCTAGAGAATTACTGATTTTATGCTCATGTTTCTATCACAGGGGTCTTAAACTTCAGCATGCATCAGGACCACCTGGAACAGGAGGAGTTCCGTCAGGTTCCCAGGTGAAGTTAGTGTTGCTAGCCTGGAGTCCACATGTTGGGAACCACTCCTCCATAATATTAATCCTTACCAAGTCTCTGCTTAAATATCTCCAATCACAAGGGACACTGAATTGAAATTAACGCTGCACACTTAACAAAACAGGAAATTACCATTTCATTCACTGACGACGAAGAAATGCTGCCAAATGTTAAGTAAACACACACATACACACACACACACTTTTTAATAATACATTCTAAACATGTTTACTTTTGAAATAAAAACAACAAAAGTGCTACAAGCATAAAAAAGTTAAAGGCAGACTCTTTTCATGTAACTACCAGAAAGGCCAATTCAAAACTGTACATGTAAAATGTTTATGCCTCATCAGAAGAAAACCCCTGCAGACCCAGAAGCTAACGTACAGGTTCTGCACAAATGTTGACAGCCTGAGTCTCAGTTGAGCTCATTTAGCTTAACAAGTCTCTAGTTACAGTTCACAGTCAGAAGCAAAGATCAATAAAAGCTCCATAATGTTTTTCCATTAGTCTCCAGGCTTTCTTTGCACAAAATGATACAGGATGAACAAGGGTCAATAGTGTGGTAGACATAACCCATGCATAACCCATGCCTGCCTGCTCATTAGAGCTCACTACAGTTACCAGGGCAGGCAACACTTTTTGGGGGGTTTCTATGTTTTTCTGAGGTTGTTTTAAGAGAGATTTTTTTCTCCCTTGGTTTGTTACCAACCCCTTGATATGAAAGAGTCCTTTAAAACTTCTTGGCTTAACTTCCTGTCAGCATATTTTGCAAGAACCTTTCCTACGAAGTTCTTAGAAGATGTAAATATAGCAAGCATCCAGATAGAGATAAAGACAAACTTTCAAGACTTCTCTCTGACAGAGTAACATTACGTGGCTCCCTGGCCTATTCCTCATGTGACATGACCATTGTTTCAAATGAACCCTTTAAAACAAAGGAATCTAAAACAGCTTTGAAGGGAGCCAAGACTGCTCAAATAATTAATTTACCATCACAAAAATAAAAGCTCTGCGAAGGAAGGAAGTCAGCCCGTGTTTGCCACCACTGTATGCCATAGCCAGCACAGCTGGACATAAGGGCTGAATAAATGTACCTGGATAAATTAGTCAATAAGTGAGACTCAATTTGTAGCTATAATACCATTTTTGTAACTTTCCAGAATTACTCTAAATAATATTTTCTATTGCTGAGCATCCCATGAGGCTGCAAAGACACAAGTTTTGGCTTCAGATCATAAGCAACTGTGTGTTGTACCTAAAATACTTGACAGTGATACCAAGGGAACACTTCAAAATAGCAGGAAAAACTAAAAGTATGTTAAGCCATAGATGCAAATATGATACATTAATTATTGGTGTTGTGAAATTCTTTGAATTTTTACTTTTAGTTGAACCCTAACAAAGCTCTCTCTATATACAAACATGAAATTTACTCAGAAAGCAAATTGGAACCTTAGCTAACTCATTTAATCTTGGATTGTAATTTTACTAGTTAAAATCTTTCATTATCAACTTCACCGTTAAAGAAGAAAACTAATAACCACTGAGCACGTGTTATGTGCAAGGCAATTGAAAAGGCTCCTTTGCAGGCATCAATCTTATTTATCACATATAAGAGGCACTATATCCAGGTAGCCTAGATATCTAGATCTCTATTGAAATCAAGATGAAGCCAATCTGGTAATTTGTGTATTAAATTTAAATTAAACAATGTAACAGCTATAAAGTTAAGAGAAATCTCTGACACCTAACACAAGCCTTCATACATGTGTTAGGTGACTAAAATTGGAGAAAATAAGCATTGACTTCAGTAGATAGGAGTGGGAAGGGTATTTCTGCATCTAGTCAGGAATACTGTTTGATGTAACTGAAGAGTGACATTTCAAAGGACATTGAGTATTTCCTCATGGACAAAAGTCAATCAAAAGGACTGCAAGTGACTTTTTGGTAGGTTACAGGGAGGATAAGGATGGTCATGCCACTCTTTGCAGAAGGTCAGGAAGTCTAAACCCTCCCCCAAAGCACAAAGAGGGCTCAAATAAGAGTGTAATGCTTACCAGAATGGTTGAAAAGCAGAGTAGCATGTGAGCTCATCTGCCACTAAACACTCACTGCCATCTCTTATTCTCTAGTCTGTCTCTCTCCCTAGCTAAGCAACTTCTTATTCCTCTTTTTATTCTGAAGGAGAAAGATCTGTTTTCATCTCTTCTGGTCTTTTGATGTCCCATATTCTTCTTTCTTCTTCCTTTTCCTTCGTCTTTCTCCCTCCTAGTGACCATAATGAAGAATTCAAGTCCTCACTTTTATATAGTTCTTGATTAGAAAATTCAATAGTTCTCTCTCAAGAATTCCTCAGCTTTTCTATATGCTTCAGTCTGGCTTAAAACTTCCAAATGTTATAATAAATAAATAAAATTGTCTTGAAATCTGCTATGTGCAGTAAATCTTTCTCTAGGCCTTCCTGAAAGATCACAATAAGATAGACTCATGAAAAGCATGTTTTTCACAGACCTGTGGAAGGAGCACACACTGCAAGAGGGATGTATCCAGGAATGCATGGCCACTTGTAAAGCAAATCACTGAATTTAAAAAAAGACACTATAAAAGAAAAATCTCTAGAAAATTTGGTGCAGATAAAATATACTACCATTGAGCTGTAACGTGACTCTTTCCTCAGGCTGATATATTGTTTCAGCATAAAGAACAAAAACGTAAGGAAGAAAAAGCATTTTTAAATAAAAAAATTTGTCTTAATATAGAACATTTTTCGAAGGTAAACAGAAATTTCATCCAGAGTAATCATTTTGTTTTGGCTACTGATCTGTTAATTGCTTCTTCTGTTGTTATTATTGATTTCAGAATCAGGAGGAGGGCTTACCATTTCTTCATTCATTTATCTCTCAAATGCCTGTGGGGAAACAGAAAACCAAATATCACATGTTCTCATTTATAAGTGAGAGCTAAATCTTGGGTTCACATGGACATAAAGATGGGAACAACAGACACTAGAGACTCCAAAAGGAGAGAGGAAGTGGGACAAGGGCTGACAAACTGCCTGTTGGGTACCATGTTCACTATGTGGGTGAACATGGTACCCAATAGAAGCCCAAATCTGAACATATAACCCCTGAATCTAAAAAAAAAAGAAATTAAAATAAATAAATAATTAAAATGATAATTCATTTTTTTAAATGCCTGTGGGGAATAAGGGCTGATGGGGGGAGAAGGAAAGGATAGTATCTGCTTGTCCCTGCAGCTTCTAAACTGAAAGACAGCCAAATGTCTCAAAAGAAAGGACTTAAATGTTGATGTACTGCTGACTGAAACTACTTGCCCTGCTTATAACCGTCAGAGAACAGAAGCTGTGCTCCAAGGTTCCTTCCAGCTTCAGGGTCACTATCAGACCCTGCTATGGTTCCAAATTCACAATTTAGTTAATTGATCCTCAAAATTAAGTCATTTATTGCTAAATCCCATAAGAACAACTCCGGCTCTGCTCTTCTGAAACTTTAAATTGTCTTAGCCCTCAGAAGGACTTAAACTCATGTTGTCATTCTTACAGCCTACAAAGACCTCTCGAAGATACTTCTCAGCATGCCCTCCACTAAATTGTGTTGCATCCGAACAGCCACTGAGGAAAAATAGCTTTCACCTTGAAAATTGAAAACCACAACCTTGGAATTGATCAGATATTATTTGCTAATGGTTTGAGGAAAATACCTACAGAACTTATTCCTCAAAATTGCATCTCAATCTTCTTAACAACAGCAGTGATCCAATTCCTTTCAAGAAGCTATGTGTCTACTTGAAACTAAGATTAAAAATTAAACCCTTCCAATTTTTATTTAATTTTCTCCTGAATTAAATTTGGATACTTACTATGGAAATACAGTTTCATGACAAAAGCCTTCCTTTCTACTATCCGCTACCTCTCAGAAACTTTTAAATAGAAATGTGAAATCACTCTATTTCCTCCAAATAAACTGAATTATCAATGTTAACGGGAGATAAGAATAAGGTGAAATAAAGCTCAAGTAATTAAACTATTTTATTGTAAATATTCATGTTACCTCCTAGCTAATTTTTACTAGAGGTGCTGGCAAATTCAAAACACATGAAAAATTAGTTTCAGATTACTTCTTACTCACTAGCTAGGTGACTTCCTAACCAATCAACTTGCTCATTCTCACATCAAATTCAGAATTCAAGCTTGTGTCTCAGCAAAATTACAAATTTAATGGACCTCTAGAATGCTTTAAATATAGTGGAACCACAAATGTTACATCCATGTGTGCCAAGAATTTATTTCAAGGCCTTCATCACCTAATGATGAAGTCATTAGTTTGACTCTCAGACAACCGATAGGATAGTAAATATGTAGTTAACATTAGTTCAACTCACACCTCGTCTGAAAGATCTTTTGTTTCACTCCCATTTTAGAAGTCCTCTGCCCCTCTACCTATATTTCCTACAGGTTTTAACCCGGTTTCCTTAAGGAACACGTCTGGGGGTATTCAGTTATTTCTTTTTTAACCATTTATAATAGAAAATTTTATGGGTCTTGAGTCCGGCAGCCATCATCCCCCAGTTCAGATCTAAAAGGTTTCAGTCAACCACAGCAGCGCCTGCACGCACAATGCCTGATACCCTTGATAATAAGCATCTCTCTTCTTGCACTTCCTGTTTTCAGCATCAAGAAATTCTCAATAGGCCTCATTTTCCCCTATGAATGAGAGTTGCATAATCAGTAACATCTAGCCAGTATAGCACTCACCTCTTGGTCCATTTGGTTGCCTCACTTTGACAATGCCTTTCTGCTTTATAAGTGTTCTCAGTAAATGCTAGTTACCCTTACCCTGCACTCTTTTCAGTCATGGTAATTTAAAACCAGTTTCATCCCCTCAGGAGTTTCTCTATTAAGCACCTTGTCAGATGTTTAACTAGATGCTCAATCTAAATCCTGAAGCACAGACCACATCCTAGGAAGTGTTATCTCATTAAAGAGATCCCTACATTTGAAGCACAAGTGGAAAAGGGAGTTTAGAAAGTTTGCTACATCTTTAGCTGCATCTTTGGGAGTCTGACCCTAACTTTCACTAAGTCAGGATTCTGGTATATTCATGTCAATGCCATTGATATGTGGCATGGAGATAATTCTTAAGTCTCCTTTTCAAACACTTAGCTAATTTAGAAGTTAAAGGAAAAAAGTACATTTCCTAACTGAAAGCCTTTTTTCAGCCATAAAAAAGGTGGATGATATGACAATATACATTTTTATATGATCCAATAAAAATCACTTAGTTCCACCCCCCTTTTTTTCCCTTTATCTTTGTCATGTCTTTCTTGGCTTAAAGGCTTTTAGAATTAATGCATCACTGGGGGAAATGTTGAATTGTGGTCTAATTTTATATTTGACATTGACTGCATATCTTCAGCCATGTCAATTAACCTTCTTGGCTTTAATAT
The DNA here is from genome assembly GCF_002776525.5 of Piliocolobus tephrosceles. Lineage (NCBI taxonomy): Eukaryota > Metazoa > Chordata > Mammalia > Primates > Cercopithecidae > Piliocolobus > Piliocolobus tephrosceles. The sequence continues at coordinate 193,626,682 of NC_045435.1, read as the reverse complement.
ATTGTCCATAAGTTACCATTCTTATTAAATGGCATTAATATATGTTGTTTTCTTAATGGAATGCTGTAATAAAGAGGAGATGATACTGTCAACTTTCTGTAGGCATGAAAGATATTTTTTGAACTCACCTTGATGCCAACCACAATTCAAGACACTAACGCCGACACTAAGCTTTGTAGGACGGATGCAGGGTTGACCAAGACGTACTTCCTGGACACCACTAAGCTTCATTTACATTTGAGGTTTTAAAAAACTTTTAACAAAAGAAGTGCAAGACTTGTACACGGAAAACTACAAAATACTATTGAAAAAGATAATAAAGAAGATCTAAATAAATGGAAAGCCCTCCTATGTTCATGGATCAGAACATGTAATATTGTTAAGGTGGCATAATCCTCAAATTAATCTATAAATTAAATCTGTATTAAAGGATAGTAATACCCATCAAAATTCCTGCTACCTTTTTCACAGAAACTGACAAGATGATCCTAAAATTTAAATGAAAATGCAAAAAATCAATAATAGCCAAAACAAGATTTAAAAAGAAGAACAAAATAGAGGATCAACACTACCAAATTTCAAAACTTATTAGAGTAAAGCTATAGTAATCAAAACAGTGTGGTACTGGAATAAGGCTAGATAGATAGATAGATCGATGAAATAGAATTGAGTACCCAGAAATAATTCCCTACATTTATGGTCAATTGATTTTGGTAAGGGTACTAAGACAATTCAATGGAGAAAGAACAGTGTTTTCAACAAACAGTGTTGGAACAGTTTGATATCTTCATGCAAAAGAATGAATTTGAATACCTACCAGACACCATGCACAAGACAACTGAAAACGGATCACACATCTAAATGTAAGAGCTAAAACTCTAAAATTCCTAGATGGAAACTAGAGGAAAATCTCTATAACTTGGGGTTAGGTGATAGTGTCTTACATAAACACCAAATTCATAACAGACCAAAGAAAAAAAGATAAGTTAGACTTCATCAAAATTAACAACTTGTGTGTTTCAAAGGACACCATCAAGAAAGTGAAAAGACAGGCCATAAGATGGGAGAAACTCTTTGCAAATCATATATCTGACAAGGGACTTGTACCCAGAGTATATTTAAAAACCTCTTACAACTCAACATAAAAAGACAAATATTCCAATTTAAAAATGGGTAAATAATTTGAATAGGCATTTCTCCAAAGATGTACAAATGACCTATAAACACATGGAAAGATGCTAGATATAATTATTAATTAGAAAAGTATAAATGAAAACCACAATGAGATGCCACTTCACACCCATCAGAATGGCTAAAATCACAAACAATAACAAGCATTGGTCAGGATGCGAAGAAATGGGAACCTCATACATTATGGGTAGGAATGTAAAGTGGTGCAACCACCTTGAAAAACAACTTGGCAGTACCTCAAAGTTAACACAGAGTTATCATATGACCCGGCCATTCCACTATCATTTCTCATATACCTAAGAGAAATGAAAACATACGTCCACACAAACTGTTCTTAGCCAGATTACTCATAATCACCCCAAAGGGAAAACAGCCCAAATGTCCATCAACTAATGAAATGGATAAACAAAATGTAGGTTAGCCACACAATAGAATACGATTCAGCAATAAAAAGGAATGGAGTACTAATACATGTTACAACATGAATGAACAGAGTAGGGAATGGATCCGCTCACCTCCCAACTCCAAGCATGAAGGTATAAATGTTTCTATTTCTTATTCTTCATTCTGTAAATATTTTTGATCACCCACTATGTGCCAGGTGCCCTCCTCAACAGTGAGCAGAAAATATTATGCTAAGTAAAATAAAACAGTCACAAAAGGCGACATATTTTATGATTCCATTTATATAATATGTCCAGAATAGACAAATATGTAGAGACAGCAAGTAGATTAATGGCTGCCTAGGATTGGCAGTGGGGGTGGAGGAATGAGAAGTGACTGCTAACAAGTATGAGGCTTCTTTTTCAGGTCAAGAAAATATTGTAGACTTAGATAGTGATGATGGTTGCATAACTCTGTGAATGTACTTAAACTCAGTGAATTCTATGGTATATGAATTATGTCTCAGTAATGCTATTTCTAAAGCACCTGGTAGAGGAGTATGACAACTATTTACAAAATAAAAAAGCTAGCAATTAATATAAACTTTGAGTTGCTAGTTGTGGTGAAATTCTATTTTAAATTACATAGATGATGGCATGTTGTGAGCTCCCTGGTTTTTAAAAGTCTAGTCCAGCTGGGAAAAACTTCTTAGGTTATTATTATGTGGCTTGTGAGATGCTTCTCTAACCTCCCCAATGCCTCCCACCAAGTCATCATAAAAATTTAAAGTACAGATCACTAGATGAGATGAAGACTGGGACAGAACTATCCATGAAAGACCATGGTTTTACTTCCAGTTGCCACTCTGTTTCCATGGGCTTCTTTTCCTGTTGTTGAGTCTTGACATCTGAATTGTCTTGCTGCCTTGTTTTCTTACTTCTTACTTTCATTCCAGATTTGCTCTTTTCATCCCTAATAGCAACCCTGACCTGAAAGTTTAATTTGACAGGAATTAAAATAATACCTTCACAATGAATGCCAAATTCTCCACCACAAAATGTCACTACACTAGAGTTGCTATGAATTTTCCTAATATATAAGAGAGAAAGATGTTTTGCTGGAGATGAGTGACAACTCACCCAGTGGAAATATAAAAGGATGGGGCGGCTTCCTCTCCATTTCATTACACAGCTATTCATCATAGCTGAAGAGTCTTACTCCAAGTGATTCAAGATAAGAAAACTAGTTAGGCAAGATGGTTGCTAAATCAAAAGCCTTCAATGAAGCAATAAATCTCAGCAAGGACAGGCAAAGTAAGTTTGTTCTGGGCAGAGACGCGGTCACATGTCAAAAAGCAAAGTAAAATGGTTGGATCATCAAAAATGTGGCCACTTTCAACTCAATCTGTAGTTCAAATATAGAGAGTTCTGTCATTATCATTAATCTCTCTCTTTCTCATAAATTGGGATGTTTTTTCTTTTTAAACTAATCTCTACTTTCAAAACCTTAAGTTCTTTTTTAACAACCACTGTTTTAGTAAAAGTCTTTTAACGAGATAGGGGAAATGCAGTGTTCTCCTCTGACTATGTGATGTTGAAGTAAATGTATTTTCTGTTAGTCTGGAACATTAGGGTAAATAAATGGATTTCCATGAAAAATGGCTCATAGAAAACACAATTGCAGACTGGGCCCAGTGACTCATGCCTGTAATCCCAATAATTTGGGAGGCCAAAGGCAGGTAGATCACATGAGGTCAGGAGTTTGAGACAAGCCTGCCAACATGATGAAATCCTGTCTCTACTAAAAATACAAAAATTAGGTGGGTGTATTGGTGCACACCTGTGATCCCAGTTACTTGGGAGGCTGAGGCACAAGAATCACTTGAACCCAGGAAGCAGAGGTTGCAGTGAGCCAAGATTGTGCCACTGACTCCAGCCTGGGAGATAGGACAAGAGTCCGTCTCTCTCTCTCTCTCTCTCTCTCTCTCTCACACACACACACACACACACACACACACACGTCATAACCACTTGTCACAAAAGGGGAGGTAGGAAAGACAAAAGAAAGGGAGAAGGGAAAAAGGGAGCGACAGAGTGAAGGGGAGAGGGAAGGAAGAAGATGCTGATTGTATTCCTGAAAAACTACTTTAAAACTATGTATTATATAAATAAAACATATTTAAAAGTAAATAGATGCATTAAGCATTTTTTAGGGGTCAGATATTGCCCTAAGTGCTTTACAGATGTTATTATCTGAAACTCTCAAAACAATAGTAGTGAACACTTACAGGGCATTTACTCAACGCCAGCTACTCTTCTAAATGCCGTCGGTATACGAACTACAATAATTCAACACTGGTTTTATCCTTCACGGAAGATAAAGAAACTGAGGCTGAGGAGAGTTTAAGTAAGTTGTCCTCATTTATACAGCTAAGTGATAAAGCTAGGATTTAAATCTGGTAGGTTTGGCTCCAACATCTATTCTTTTAACTAGCACAACACAACCATCTTCTCTGAGAAAAATATCAGGAGAAGTGATGCATGAGCAGTCACGGAGAAATCATTGAAAGTGAGTTAACAGAGTAAAGGGCAAAAAAAACAGCAAAAACAACAAAAAAAGTCAGGCTTTAGTATCAAACTCGTAAAGTTGTATCACTTTAGAAGGGTTCCAACCGCTCTGATTCTTGGTCTACAAAATGAGATAAAAAGCTCCTACCCTCCAAACTTGCTGTAATATTATTTGTGAAAATTTTGTGATATAAGTTTAATAACTGATGTCATTATCATCATTATCATCTATATCAATATTATTCATCTTCTTTTGAGCCTGACAGAGTTCAAACACTCAAGCCACTACCACTTTCCTGTTTTGTTTCTTTTTTCTTTTCCTTTTTCTTTCTTTCTTTATTTTTTTATTTTTATTTTTATTTTTTTGAGACGGAGTTTCAGTCTTGTTGCCCTGCCTGGAGTGCAATGGCATGATCTCAGCTCACCACAACCTCCGTCTCCCAGGTTCAAGCAATTCTTCTGCCTCAGCCTCCCAAGTAGCTGGGATGACAGGCATGCGCCACAACACCCAGTTAATTTTGTATTTTTAGTAGAGATGGGATTTCTCCATGTTGGTCAGGCTGGTCTTGAACTCCCAACCTCAGGTGATCCACCCATCTTGGCCTCCCAAAGTGCTGAGATTACAGGCGTGAGCCACTGCGCCCCACCGTTTTGTTTTCTTTAATCTAACGGGACTAATTAATGAAGAAAATAAAATTCTATTTTGATACAGGAAAATTAAAGCAAAAGAATTGATAGTAATGGGGGATATCATATGCATCTTTGTAACAATATAGCAATGAAGGGAAAAATATTTTCCATTTTACAGAGAAACAATTGCCCACTTATTCTGAGGGGGAAAAAAAAAAGGATAACTATCAGATTATTAATGGGGCTTTCCTTGTACCAGCCAGAAGGAAAGTGAGATTGGTTCCTTTATTGATAAATGTATTCCAGTAATTTACTCAAGATCTTAGGTTTAACGATTATATGATCCAATTATGTAGGTACCTGGAACAACCTCTAGCTCCAGGCAACCAATTCATTCACTGATGCATCACTGAACACAAGAGTGCAACATAATGCACAACAATAGATGAATGGACAAGCAAAATGTCGTATACATATAATGGACTATTGGCCTTAAAAAGGAAGGAAATTCTGACATAGGCTATAACAATGGTCCCTAACATTTTTGGCACAAGGAATCTGTTTCATGGAAGACAAATTTTCCTCAGACAGGGAGGTAGGTAGGGGAGGAATGGTTTCAGGATGAAACTGTTTCACCTCGGACCATCAGGCATTAGTTAGAGTCTCATAAGGAGACATTCTACACATTCTAGATCCCTTGCATGTGCAGTTCACAGTAGAGTTTGCACTCAGATGATAATCAAATGCTGCTGATGATCTGACAGGAGGCAGAGCTCCAGTGATAATGCTCACCCACCATTCACCTTCTGCTGTGCAGCCCAGTCCCTAACAGGCCACAGACAGGTACTGGTCCAGGGCCACTGATTGGGGACCCCTGTGCTACAACATGGACAGACTTTGAGAACAACTTTCTAGTGAAATAGCCAGCCACAAAAAGACAAATACCATATGATTAAACTTATATGAAACAGTTAGAATAGTTAAAATCATAGAGATAGAAAGTAGAATAGGTGGTGGCAGGGGCTGCATGGAGGGAGGAATGGGGGGTTGTTGTTTAATGGGTACAGAATTTCAGTTTTATAAGATGAAAATAATTATTGAGAGAGGTGGTGGTAATGGTTGCAGAATGTTGTGAATGTATTTAATACCACTGCACTGGCCATTTAAAAATGGTTAGGAAGTTAGCTAGTGTACCAGAGGTGCATAGCTGCTTGCTGTTAGAGCATGTAAACTCCATTAACACATGACAATTCCCTCAAATACTCTTCAAATTCCACTGAATATTATGAAGAGTTCTACTCTGGGGGAGTACTAGTATCTTTATGGCATCAAAATAAATAAATAGTGTTAATATAACAAGGTTTAAAAGAAATAAGCAAGGGTTAATCTGCACCTTATGAAAGCAAACCAAAAAAAAAAAGTTAAAAAATTTGCTTCAATTTCTGTTTATACTTTCAAATATCCTCATGGATTACTCATTTTATTTCTTTTTTCCCCTCTGAAAATGAGATCAATAAAAAAGGATAAGAGTTGCTAAGTGGGGATATCACCTAATACGATTAAGTGGAGCCTCACTCTTTTCTCTTGACTTTCCATTGTCTTATTTGTCTTGCCCAAATAGATATAGCTACACCAAAATGGATGCTGTATGTAATAATAATGTAATATAGAAATAATGTTTTAGGTTGCGCCCAAGATGGCCAAATAGGAATAGCTCCAACCTCCAGCTCCCAGCATGAGTGAAACAGAAGACAGGTGATTTCTGCATTTTCAACAGAGGTACCAGGTTCATCTCACTGGGGAGCGCCGGACAATCGGTGCTGGTCAGCTGGTGCAGCCAGACCAGCAAGCGCTGAAGCAGGGTGAGGCATCGCCTCACCTGGGAAGTGCAAGGGGGAAGGGAATCCCTTTTCCTAGCCAAAGGAAACTGAGACACACTACACCTGGGAAATCGGGTAATTCCCACCCTAATATTGCACTTTACCAAGGGTCTTAGCAAACAGCACACCAGGAGATTATATCCCACACCTGGCCAGGAGGGTCCCACCCACAGAGCCTCCCTCATTGCTAGCACAGCAGTCTGAGATCTAACTGCAAGGTCGCAGTGAGGCTGGGGGAGGGGTGCCCGCCATTTCTGAGGCTTAAGTAGGTAAACAAAGCCACTGGGAAGCTTGAATTGGGTGGAGCCCACCACAGCTCAAGGAGGCCAGCCTGCCTCTGTAGACTCCTCCTCTGGGGACAGGGCATAGCTAAACAAAAAGCAGCAGAAACCTGGGCAGAGGTAAATGCCCCTGTCTGATAGCTTTGAAGAGAGCAGTGGATCTGCCAGCACAGAGGCTGAGATCTGAGAATGGACAGACTGCCTGCTCAAGTGGGTCCCTGACCCCTGAGTAGCCTAACTGGGAGACATCCCCCACTAGGTGTAGACCAACACCTCACACCTCACACGGCAGGGTACACCCCTGAGACAAAGCTTCCAGAGCAAGAATCAGACAGCAACACTTGCTGTTCAGCAATATTCTATCTTCTGCAGCCTTTGCTGCTGATACCCAGGCCAACAGCGTCTGGAGTGGACCTCAAGCAAACTCCAACAGACCTACAGCTGAGAGTCCTGACTGTTAGAAGGAAAACTAACAAACAGAAAGGACACCCACACCAAAACCCCATCAGTACGTCACCATCATCAAAGACCAAATGCAGATAAAACCACAAAGATGGGGAAAAAGCAGTACAGAAAAGCTGGAAATTCAAAAAATCAGAGCGCATCTCCCCCTCCAAAAGAACGTAGCTCATTGCCAGCAACAGAACAAAGCTGGACAGAGAATGACTTTGACAAGTTGAGAGAAGAAGGATTCAGTCGATCAAACTTCTCACAGCTAAAAGAGGAACTACATAACCAGCACAAAGAAACTAAAAACCTTGAAAAAAGAATGGATGAAAGGATAACTGGAATAATCAATGCAGAGAAGACCTTAAAAGAACTGATAGAGATGAAAACCACAACACAAGAACTACGTGGCAAATGCACAAGCTTAAGTAATCAATTCAATCAACTGGAATAAAGAGTATCAGCTATTGAAGATCAAGTGAATGAAATGAAGTGAGAAGAGAAGTATGGAGAAAAAAGAGTAAAAAGAAATGAAGAAAGCCTCCAAGAAGTAGGGGATTATGTGAAAACACCAAATCTACGTCTGATTGGTGTGCCAGAAAGTGACGGGGAAAATGGAACCAAGTTGGAAAACACTCTGCAGGATATCATCCAGGAGAACTTCCCCAACCTAGTAAGGCAGGTCAACATTCAAATTCAGGAAATACAGAGAACATCACAAAGATACCCCTTGAGAAGAGCAACTCCAAGACACATAACTGTCAGATTCACCAAAGTTGAAATGAAGGAAAAAACGTTAAGGGCAGCCAGACAGAAAGGTGGGGTTACCAACAAAGGGAAGACCGTCAGACTAACAGCAGATCTCTCAGCAGAAACTCTACAAGCCAGAAGGGAGTACGGGCCAATATTCAACATTCGTAAAGTAAAGAATTTTCAACTCAGAATTTCGTATCCAACCAAACTAAGCTTCATAAGTGAAGGAGAAATAAAATCCTTTACAGACAAGCAAATGCTGGGAGACTTTGTCACCACCAGGCCTGCCCTACAAGAGCTCCTGAAGGAAGCACTAAACATGGAAAGGAACAACCAGTACCAGCCACTGCAAAAACATGCTAAATTGTAAAGACCATCAATGTTAGGAAGAAGCTGCATCAACTAACAAGCAAAATAATCAGCTAACATCATAATGACAGGATCAAATTCACACATAACAATATTAACCTTAAGTGTAAATGGACTAAATGGTCCAATTAAAAGATACAGATTGGCAAATTGAATAAAGAGTCAAGACCCACCAGTTTGCTGTATTCAGGAGACTCATCTCACATGCAGAGACAAACATAGGCTTAAAATAAAGGGATGGAGGAAGATCTACCACGCAAATGGAAAACAAAAAAAAAAAAAAGCAGGGTTTGCAATCCTAGTCTCTGATAAAACAGACTTTAAACCATCAAAGATCAAAAGAGACAAAGAAGGCCATTACATAATGGTAAAGGGATCAATTCAACAGGAAGAGCTAACCATCATAAATATATATGTCCTCAATACAGGAGCACCCAGATTCATTAAGCAAGTCCTTAGAGACTTACAAAGAGACTTAGACTCCCATACAATAATAATGGGAGACTTCAACAGCCCACTGTCAACATTAGACAGATCAACGAGAGAGAAAGTTAGCAAGGATATCCAGGAATTGAACTCAACTCTGCACCAAGCAGACCTAATAGACATCTACAGAACTCTCCACCCCAAATCAACAGAATATACATTCTTCTCAGCACCACATTGCACTTATTCCAAAATTGACCACATAGTTGGAAGTAAAGCACTCCTCAGCAAATGTAAAAGAACAGAAATTATAACAAACTATCTCTCAGACCACAGTGCAATTAAACTAGAACTCAGGACTAAGAAACTCAATCAAAACTGCTCAGCTACATGGAAACTGAACAATCTGCTCCTGAATGACTACTGGGTACATAACGAAATGAAGGCAGAAATAAAGATGTTCTTTGAAACCAATGAGAACAAAGACACAACATACCAGAATCTCTGGGACACATTTAAGGCAGTGTGTCGAGGAAAATTTATAGCACTAAGTGCCCACAAGAGAAAGCAGGAAAGATCTAAAATTGACACCCTAACATCACAATTGAAAGAACTAGAGAAGCAAGAGCAAACACATTCAAAAGCGAGTGGAAGGCAAGAAATAACTAAGATCAGAGCAGAACTGAAAGAAATAGAGACACAAAAAACCCTCCAAAAAATCAATGAATCCAGGAGCTGGTTTTTTGAAAAGATCAAGAAAATTGATAGACTGCTAGCAAGACTAATAAAGAAGAAAAGAGAGAAGAATCAAATAGACACAATAAAAAATGATAAAGGGGATATTACCACTAACCCCACAGAAATACAAACTACCATCAGAGAATACTATAAACACCTCTATGCAAATAAACTAGAAAACCAAGAAGAAATGGATAAATTACTGGACGCTTACACTATCCCAAGACTCAACCAGGAAGAAGTTGAGTCCCTGAATAGACCAATACAGGCTCTGAAACTGAGGCAATAATTAATAGCCAACCAACCAAAAAAAGTCCAGGACCAGATGGATTCACAGCTGAATTCTACCAGATGTACAAGGAGGAGTTGGTACCATTCCTTCTGAAACTATTCCAATCAATAGAAAAAGAGGGAATCCTCCCTAACTCATTTTACGAAGCCAACATCATCCTGATACCAAAGCCTGGCAGAGACACAACAGAAAAAGAGAATTTTAGACCAATATCCCTGATGAACATCATTGCAAAAATCCTCAATAAAATACTGGCAAACCAGATCCAGCAGCACATCAAAGAGCTTATCCAACACGATCAAGTGGGCTTCATCCCTGGGATGCAAGGCTGGTTCAACATATACAAATCAATAAATGTAATCCAGCATATAAACAGAACCAAAGACAAAAACCACATGATTCTCTCAATAGATGCAGAAAAGGCCTTTGACAAAATTCAACAGCGCTTCATGCTAAAAACTCTCAATAAATTCGGTATTGATGGAACGTATCTCAAAATAATAAGAGCTATTTATGACAAACCCACAACCAATATCATACTGAATGGGCAAAAACTGGAAGCATTCCCCTTGAAAACTGGCACAAGACAGGGATGCCCTCTCTCACCACTCCTATTCAACATAGTGTTGGAGGTTCTGGCTAGGGCAATCAGGCAAGAGAAAGAAATAAAGGGTATTCAGTTAGGAAAAGAAGAAGTCAAATTGTCCCTGTCTGCAGATGACATGACTGTATATTTAGAAAACCCCATTGTCTCAGCCCAAAATCTCCTTAAGCTGATAAGCAACTTCAGCAAAGTCTCAGGATACAAAATTAATGTGCAAAAATCACAAGCATTCTTATACACCAGTAACAGACAAACAGAGAGCCAAATCAGGAATGAGCTTCCATTCACAATAGCTTCAAAGAGAATAAAATACCTAGGAATCCAACTTACAAGGGATGTAAAGGACCTCTTCAAGGAGAACTACAAACCACTGCTCAGTGAAATAAAAGAGGGCACAAACAGATGGAAGAGGATACCATGCTGATGGATAGGAAGAATCAATATTGTGAAAATGGCCATACTGCCCAAAGTAATTTATAGATTCAATGCCATCCCCATTAAGCTACCAATGACTTCCTTCACAGAATTGGAAAAAACTGCTTTAAAGTTCATATGGAACCAAAGAAGACCCCACATTGCCAAGACAATCCTAAGCCAGAAGAATAAAGCTGGAGGCATCATGCTACCTGACTTCAAACTATACTACCAGGCTACAGTAACCAAAACAGCACCAAAACAGAGATATAGACCAATGGAACAGAACAAAGCCCTCAGAAATAATACCACACATCTACAGCCATCTGATCTTTGACAAACCTGACAAAAACAGGAAATGGGGAAAGGATTCCCTATTTAATAAATGGTGTTGGGAAAATTGGCTAACCATAAGTAGAAAGCTGGAACTGGATCGTTTCATTACTCCTTATACGAAAATTAATTCAAGAAGGATTAGAGACTTAAATGTTAGACCTAAAACCATAAAAACCCTAGAAGAAAACCTAGGCAATACCATTAAGGACATAAGCATGGGCAAGGACTTCATGTTTAAAACACCAAAAGCAATGGCAAGAAAAGCCAAAATTGACAAATGAGATCTAATTAAACTAAAGAGCTTCTGCACAGCAAAAGAAAGTACCATCAGAGTGGACAGGCAACCTATAGAATGGGAGAACATTTTTGCAATCTACTCATTTGACAAAGGGCTAATATCCAGAACCTATAAAGAACTCAGTCAAATTTACAAGAAAAAGCAAGCAACCCAATCAAAAAGAGGGCAAAGGATATGAACAGACACTTCTGAAAGGAAGACATTCGTACAGCCAACAGACACATGAAAAAATGCTCATCATCACTCGCCATTAGAGAAATGCAAATCAAAACCACAATGAGATATCATCTCACACCAGTTAGAATGGCAATCATTAAAAAGTCAGGAAACAACAGGTGCTGGAGAGGATGTGGAGAAATAGGAACACTTTTACACTGTTAGTGGGACTGTAAACTAGTTCAACCATTGTGGAAAACAGTGTGGCAGCACACCAACATGGCACATGTATACATATGTAACAAATCTGCACGTTGTGCACATGTACCCTGGAACTTAAAGTATTAGAAAAAACCAGTAATACTGTTTTTAAAAGACTGCTTTAGAATTAATGATGCAGAAAATCTTTTGTTAAACTGGTCTTATTGCTACTCCTCAGCTCTCTAGTGGTAGAAGGGGATAGGCTTGTTAAGGGCCAAACTTGTGCCTATTCTGATAAATCTCTTATTTTTGTTAGTGATTAATGGGGACATCAACATTAAGTTCCTTAATGGAATGCTGTTTTTACAATTTTTAGAATAAACTACTGACTGTCTTTATGGATCATTATTAACATGATCTTTATGCTAATATTATATTTTATAGTGTTTCAAGGTTAGGGTCTTTCCCCAGTGAGGGACTTCAGTCTAAGCATATGCATACATGTTAAACAAGAATCAGTGAGTTGGGGAATGTCACTCTTGCTTAGTTTCATAAGAACTCAAAAAAAAAAAAAAATATGGTAAGTAAAAATAAAGGGGAAGCAGGCAGGAAGGAAGGAAAGAAAGAAGAAGCAGGCCTCATTTTTGCCATTTACACCTTGTAAAAGAGGAGTTAAGTTATTTTTAGATTTAAGAGGATCTTTCCAAAGCATCCCAAGGGTACTCAATAATGATGCTTGGGTTTCTCTGATTGCTGGTAAGTTATGGAGTAGGTGCATGGTTCACTGAAAGGAAGGGAAGAAGGATAACATCCCAGTGACAAAATGGAAGAAATGTGAATGGCCAGAAGAGAAGTTACTAAAAGATGGCATTTAGGAAAGGCAGAATGGGGTTTGGGGTTCAGCAGAAACCATATGATGAGTACTTTGTAAATGGCATTTCATTTAATTTTCAGAAGAACCTTATGAAGTCAATATTATTCCTACTTTATCATTGGGAAAACCAAGTATACAGATACTAGCTAATGGTCTCAGACTACAGAACTGATTAGTAGAAAGAGCTAGGACTTGAATCCAGAGCTGTTTTTCTTCGAAGTCCATGTTCTCTTCACCATGGTCGGGTTCGGAAGCTTTAGAAAAACTCACATTTTATCCTTGAATTTTAATCTGCTAAAACTAAGATCACTCTCAGCCAATGCATACAAGATTGGGTAGCTGACTATGGGTCATTTTAAGTGGATTCTCCCATCAACTCCTTTCTTCTCCCTGATGTTGTAGACTCCAGAGACATCCCAAAAAAGGCCTAAATACAGTTTTACAAAGTGGATCCATTCCTTTCCAAATAATATCTGTCTCCAAACATCTCAGGTTATCAGGTTATCTAAGGGAATACACACTAGTGATGATTACTTTGGAAAGTTTTCTACTCCAGCAGTGCGTTTTTCAGTTATGCAATAGAAACTTTATGATACTGATGATGAAAGACCTAGTTCAAAATGTTCAGTTGATATAGTTATCATTACTTTATGTTCTTACACTATTATAGTCTTAACAATTCTGCCTGGTTCTTCAAATTTCATTCACCTCTGCACAAGCTGTAGTGCTAACTAATCATTATCTCACAAGTTCCAGTAATCAGAACAAAAGAAGATTCCATCTCATGGGCAAAAAAAATCAATTGAGGTGCTTTCTAAATTTTTTAGTATCTTCCTTACCTGTGGTTATATGCCATCTTTCTTTCCTAATGTTATCTGTATCTTCTCTGATTCTTGATCTTTTCTAGATTTATTTCTTGATCTTTCCAGAGAACATATTTTTTCTTTTATTGATCAAGTCTCTTTTTTCATTTTTGTTTTTGCTTTTTTACTTTCCTACTTTATTGTTTTCTGCTGTTAGCTTTATTAGTTAACATAATTATTTCATAATTTTTTTCTAAATCTCTTTGTACATTGTTTAGCAATAAAGACATTTAGTGTATAATTTCATAGAATGTTTGGCTTTTCTATATTCTATTTTATTATGTAGGGTTTTTGTTTTTCTTCTGTTCCTAAAGAGTTTGCAATTTTCCCATTTGTGCTTTTTAATACAGATTCAAAGCATCTTTAAATTTCTATAGTATATCAATCAGGATAAATGTTTGTTGTTAATCTTATCCTTATTGTAATTTTGATGGATTATGTGGTCTGTATGATTTCTGCCTTTTAAAATGTGTTGACCTAAGCCTGGGCAACAAAATGAGACCCCGTCTGTACAAGGAATTTAGAAAATAGCTGGGTGTGGTGGCACGTGCCTGTAGTCTCACCTACACAGGAGGCTGAGGTGGGAGGATCGCTTGAGCTCGGGAGGCTGAGATTGCAGTGAGCTGTGACTGTGCCTCTGCACTCCAGTCTGGGCGACAGAGTGAGCCAGGTCTCCAATATAAAAATAAAAATAAAAGTGTGGACCTATAGTTTGTGATCTAGTTAAGTTTCGAGAATATTCTATAGCTGTATGGAAAACATGAAATATTTATTCTCCATTTGGAGGTGCTAAGATATTCATAAAGGTGTTCTTGTGTGTGGTTATAATACGTGCATGTTATTTAAGATTATTTTTAATGGTCTGAATACATCTGCCAGCTGTATCAGTTTCTCCCAACCTCCAGTTGGAGTAGTTGCAAGGTCTCACATCCATTTCACAAACCTTTGCCAAGAAGGTCTATTTCTATATTTCCACAAATGTGCAATCACAGTGTGGAGGGTGGAGTGTCACAACCAAGGGAGGGAAAATAGATAATGAAAAATAAGATTTACCAGTGTAAATAGAATTGGCGTCACTACAGATGGACTTGGTAGCCCCGGCCAAGTCGTTTCTTAGGGTTTCTATTTCCTGATCTACGTGCCCTGAGTGATCATATCTACCCTGCTAGCATTGCAAGGTGTGTCGGGAGAAGCCAAGAGATAAGGAATGTGACCAACATAAAGTGATAAAGAAATAAATAACACTAGCAGTGGTTGCTGCTATTTAGACACCGGAGCAGAAGGAAATGATAACTATGTAAAATGGCTAACAGGGACTCTAAGCAGGTGCTCTGTTTCTATTGGTTCCCTTCCCTGCCCCCATCTACCTTTAGCTTCCTCTGGGGACATCCTCCCTCCTGCATGGAGACACCACCCCCCAATAACGTTTGAGCCTTCCTCTTCGTAGCCCTGGCAGTGTGGAACACGCTGAAAGCGCGTTGAGGATGAGCAGAGACCTGCCAGCAGCCAAAATTCGCGCTTTAGCACAATCAGCCCTGGCCGAGCATGTGCAGTGTCTCCTCCTTCGGCAGTGGGGGCTGATGGGCAGATACTGCCCAAATGCTCATTCTTCAGAAGAGGCTTTCACTCCAGGACTCCCCTGGGCCTCGAGCAGAAAGCGTCTCCGCCACGGAGATACAGAGCGGGGAGCCTTCAAGGTCCTCCACCACTCTCAGCAAGCCCTGCTCTCGATGGAGAGGGGATCGCTGGGTGATGGATGTGGGCTTCCAGGGGAGGTGCTCGCGCTGGTTCCGAGCCCTCCGGGGAAGATATTCGAGCGCGGAGCGTAAGCGCAGGGCACGCCAGCCCGGGGGCAGCGGAAGCAGGCGCCGCGCGTCTCTGCACCACAGGGCCGCTTCCCAGCCGTCTTCCCCCAGTTTGCCCTCCTGCCGCAGTCCGGGCCCAGATTAATTATCTGCACTTGCGAGTGGGCACACACACAAGTTCTCTGGACACGATCCTTTCATCTGTTTCCCCGGCGGAGTCCACCTTTTTAAAGATTAACCTCCCAGCTACCGCGGGCAAGGGGGCAGGATGAGAGTGGGGCGGGGAGGGGCGTTTCACATGTTCAGAGGCACCAAAATTAGCTGCCAGTGCTAAAAAGCTTTGTTTTCTTCGGTTTTTTGACAAACAAATGGGGTGGGATGCTTGCTTGGCCGCCCGCTGCCCCGGCCCGAGCCCTGGGCTCACTTAGCAGCCTGATGCCGACTTTCAGACGCAGTCCTGCTCTGCTTACACCCGGGCTTCTTCGCCCCCTTGCCGAAGTCTGCAGCCCGATGGATGCTGGGCGCGGGCTTTCCCTGGGCGCTTTAACGCGGCTTAGGCTAAAGCCCCAGAGCTCCCACCTTCTCACCTCCTGTTTATCGGCCCGCCCCTCTACCACAGCCAAAGGACGTGCCCCTTCTGTAGTGTCGGGGTTCCCAGCCCCAGCGCGGGGGAGGGCGCCTCCCTATCCCCTCCTCCCCGTCGCCGCCTCGGCTCGGGGTTTTACTGCAGCAGCCGGAGGTGACAGCGACGCCTCAGCCGCCTCTGTTGCTCTCGGAGCCCCTGCTTCCCCTGCACTGGGAAAGCGCCCCCTCCGGAGAGGCTTGTCTCTGGAGAAGTGCGAACGAGCTGCAGAAAAACAAATTTTAAAATGTAGAAGTCGTTGAGCTGCATTCCTCCAAGGACCAGTCTGATCGCCCAGGACTGAGAGTGGCAGCGTTTGAGAAGTTGGGACCATAGAGCAAGGGGGGGAGGGGAGTGTTGCAGCAGGCATTCCCTTCTGGAAGGAGTCGCTGGGAGCAGTGCGGTTGGACACAAGTTTGCGTAGGAGTGTTTTCCTTTTGTCAATAATTAATCACCGGAATTAGCCGGGTAGAATTTGAGTTTTAGCAATAGTCCTGAGGGCGGGGCCGAACACCTAACTCCGGGAGGCTCCCAGGCGCCCGGCGCAGTGGGCAGCTCGCAGCAGCTGGGGAGGAGCCAAAGCCTCGGCGCTCACCTAAGCCACAGGGAGATACACCCAACTGGGAGGTAAGCATCTTCCAAAATACCTACTTGAACTGTTACGTAGCTTTAGTAGGACAGAATTCCTGTCTCTATAGGAGGAAAAAATTAATACTGAGCTTTAATGCAATTTATGAGTTTATTATTTAACTGCATTACAATTTTCAGAATTGATGGATTTTTCCATTTACCTTTCACTATGTGGGAAACTAAGATGTTTCACTCAATAGAAGCCAAACTTTAACACTGAAACTTTCCAAACTAAAAAAAGAGAAAATTACTTTGCTATTTTCACTATTTACCTTTGTGTAGTCCATTAACTACTTAGGAAAATATCATTGGGATGTGCTTGGTTTCCTTCTTAAATATTCATCTTTACCTGGTTCCATGCTCTTATACAAGCCCTCTCTGCCCATAAGCTACTTAAACTATTGTACTTTAGGCAATAGTACACACAAGTCACCTGCCAAAAAGTGAAGAATTTCCAACAAGGAATACATTTTAACATTCTCTTGTAAGTATTAAGCGGTATGTATTTTCTCAAAGATACTTAAGTGATCCTTTATAAGTAACCAAACTTCTTCACCAAAAGACAGCCAGCTAGAGTTAGCTGAATAGTTACCTTTGCCGTGGGGATAGCGAAGGTGGGGAAATGTTTAGAGAAGCGTTTTAAACATGAGTTGGACTCCAGATTTGTTTCAACTAAAGTGACATTCAACTGGTTGGCAATTCACATATGAGCCCAGTGCATAATCAAATCAGATAAGGAGTTTGAAGAATTGTTAAATGTAAGACTTAGCCCCTAAAGTCCAAATAACTGCATCAGGGGTGTTGGGAAAGTTGGTTTTCAAAAATACTTTGTGGTGCAGTACTTATTTTGAATTAGACAAAAATTAGAAAATACATGGTCATTTTTGCTAGTGAAATTTTAAAATGTATACACAAAAGTGTTGAATTTTTAATAACTTGATTTCCACATCTGAATTATTTCTATGCTGTTTAAAACAGGTCATTTTGGTGACTTTTTCAATGACTGTGATGGCTTTATACACAGATAACTAGACCAAAACCAACAAGCTGTAGTATGAAATGCACTGTCACTCTCATTATTCAGATATTTCTTTACAACTGTTTAATGACAATAAGTTAAAAATTATTTGTCAAAACATAGTCATTCTAGAATTTGACTAGATTTGAAGTTGAAAGTCAATTTGAAGTTGAAAGTCAACCAGTCCTCAACTCTCATTGGTTTTCTTAATTCACTGTAAATTTGCAAATACTTTTATAAAAACTACCCTTTGTAATTATACAGCAATTCTATCTCTACTATGCTAATTATAAGGAGAGTTTTACCACTATTTTACCACCAAGTATAAAAGAAACAAAATATTCATAAAAAATGATCCAAACGGGGCTCACTTCCAGAATGGTGATGTGAAGAGCTTTTCAAATCCACTCCCTAAAAATGACAATAACTGGTGAAAATTATAGATAAGTAACAATTTAAAGTTCCTGGAAATTGTCCTGAGAACATACAGCATGAAGAAAATATATATTCAAGACAATCTCTTATATTTCAGTAAGAACTGCAAACAATTGTGAGGCTTGAACCACAATATATTTCCCTGCCCTCTCTCATTGAGTGTGATGATGTTCCACTATGGATGGGTGCAGCCAATAACACAGGGCCCCCTCTCACCCTAGATCCTCATCTACAGTATGCCCTGAGAGAAGGAGGCTACCAGCATTACTCATCATCCCCAGCTTTGTGTTTCAGAGCTCTATTCTAGATGAGAGCAACTGAGAGGTGTGAGACTCTCTTCCTCCAACTATCCTCCACTGTCAAGGCAGAAAATGAAGAACTCAACAACAAAAACACAAATAACCCATTTTAAAATGGACAAAAAATTTGAATAGACATTTCTCCAAAGAGCAGGTAAAACAGCCAATTTACACATGAGCAGGTGTTTACTAGCCATTAGTGGTTAGGGAAATGAAAATCAAATCAAAACCACAATACAATCCCACTTCACACCAACCGGAATGGCTATCAGCAAAAAACAAACAAACAAAAACAGATAATAGCAAGTGTTAGTAAGATGTAGGGAAAATTGAACTGTCACATATTGCTGGTATTGCTGGTGGGGATGTAAAATGGTGCAATTGCTATGGAAGAGAGTTTGATTGTTCCTCAAAAAGTTGAAAATAGAGTTACCACATAATCAAACAATTCCACTCCTAGGCATATATTCAAGAGAATTGAAAACTCATGTCCATTCAAAAACTGTACACAAATGTTCATAGAAGCATTACTCATAACACCCAAAGAAGTTGATTGAAACAACCCAGGTTGTCTACTGAATGATGAATGGATAAATAAAATGTAGTATGGAATGAAATGATAAAATAGTATGCAGCAACGAAAATCATGTGGCTGATACACACTACAACATGGGTGAACATTGAAGAGATTATGTTAAGTGAAAGAAGACCACGTATTATATGATTTATTTACATAACATATCCACAACAGGCAAATCTACAGAGAAAGTAGATTAGTTGTTTCTTGAGACTGGAGTAGAAGGTAAGATTAGGGAGAAAAGGGGAGTGACTAAAGGGCACAGGGTGTCTTCTTGGAGTGATGCAAATGGTCTAAAATTGACTGTCATGATGGTTACAATACTGTAAATATACTAAAGACTGTTGAATTGTGTACTTTAAGTAGGTAAATTGTATGGTGAGTTTTATCTCAATAAAGCTGGTTTTAAAAAATTTTCCAGAGTATTAAAAGAACAAATGGGTTTAAACCTTAGAGTTGATGAATCCCCGTGTACCATTTGACCAATAGTTTACGTGAGGCTTTTCCCCCAATGACCACATTAAAATATATGAAATATTGAAGAATTTCACAGGTGTCACACAACTATGTGATTCACATATGTTTACCTGCCTGCCCAAACTTTTCTCCATTTAGAATTAAGTCAGATGTCATTAGTACAGTCCTACAAAGAACTCACTTGCAATGCTCTATCTTTTTGAACTCATCCACTCGTTATATTAATCCAGGACCTGTGAGGCCATTTGTCCCTCCTACTTCTAGATATGTCTAGTCCTTTATCAGTGATTCAGGCCAGCAGTTGAGTTTGTTCAGGCCCACACTGGGTGACAGAGGAAGGTACCTGGATCTCAGCCAAAAGTGTACTTGCCTTCTACTCAGATTAGCCCAGCTTTGCCTACACTAGATTGGCCCTAAAAGCCAGAGAGTCTTGGGAAGAGGAAAAACTGGAGCAGCCAATGAAGTCTTCACAGCATACTAACATGTCATTGTCAGAAAAGCATCTGCTGTGATTATGACAACCTCAAATGCAGGAGACACTCCCAAATAATTAATATGTTCCTCTATTCATCTTTTATGTTTTGAGTTCCCGCAAGCTGTCTGATCCTGTATTAAGAACCACGAAATCAAATGATAATGTTTTGTCCAGAAATAGAAATGTAAAACTAGTGAGCCTCAGAGTGTCATGGGGGTGGCAAGCAGCCTCAGCCTTGCTGCCAGACAGTTATGAGTTCATTGAAACAAACCATACCCTTAGCTTTAGGGATTCAAGTCTACTGGCTTCAGGAAACCTCAGGATTTTCCATTCTCACCAGCACAGGCTTATTCTTCCATGTGTATGTTTTTGAGGAGCATATCATAATGATTCGTGTGGGTTTTGACTATCAAAGCTTTTGTAGAAGTCCACTGTAATATTTTGTCTAATTACAAGATTTATATAAAATAATTTTTAATGTTCAGCAATTTATTTTATTTTTATTTATTTATTTATTTATTTTGAGACAGAGTTTCACTCTTTTTGCCCAGGCTGGAGTGCAATGGTGTGATTTCAGCTCACTGTAACCTCTGCCTCCCAGGTTCAAGTGATTGTCCTGCCTCAGCCTCCCCAGTACCTGGGATTGCAGGCATCTGCCACCACACCTGGCTAAATTTTTTTTTGTATTTTAGTGGAGATGGGGTTTCACTATGTTGGCCAGGCTGGTCTTGAACTCCTGACATCAGGTGATCCACGCACCTTGGCCTCCTAAAGTGCTAGGATTACAGGCATGAGCCACTGTGCCCAGCCCAGCCATTTGTTTATAAAATCAATACATGTATGAAAAAACTTGATTATAGTTACTTTTAAAATATCGCTTTCATCAGAATTAATAATTCATTTATCTGTTGGATAAATGAATTATGGCACACCTACCCTGTACCAGGTCACTTCTAGGCCCTGGATAAGTAATAAACAAAACAGACAAAAATTCCCAAGATATCAGACATTAATAATAGTAAGTAAATTACATAATGAAGATAAGGGCTCTGAAGAAACATAAAATGGAGAAAAGAACAAGGTACAATTTTAAATAGTGGGATCAGGCTAGGAATTAAGATGATGCAATTAGGAAAATGTAAAATCACATACAAACCTGGCCACTGTAACTCTCCAAAAAGATTACTAGCTCCCAGTTAACTTCTGTCTTCCCCTGGGAAGCTTTGGTTTCCCGTTGCTATTAGCTTCAACCACCAACATTATTTTGCTGCCTATATTTGCTGTTGTTCATCAGAAAAAATAGCACATTAGCACAAAGGCATTCCAAGCAGGCATAAGGAAGACATAACCCAACACCTGCTCTGGAGAATTACAACCTATGTAAATCACTGCATTATAATAACAAAAATTCTTGCTCAGAGAAATCATTAGCCTGTTCTTTCAGTTTACTTTTGGCCTCTTCCTCTAGTTTTGTCCTGGATTCTTATAGTCTTCCAGAGAAGTGTGTGGTAAATAATTAAGAACTAGTTCCCCAAAGTTAATACCGTTTGAAGAGTGAAAGAGTTGGGGAGAAGTGAGGTAAGAGAAATTTCCAGGCCATCATGCCCAGGTAAATGGAGAACAAGCCTTTCAGAACTATGGAAAGTGAGCAGAGCATCAAATCCCACAGACCAACTGAAAAAAAGAGGGAAAAAGCAACCAGTCTCCACTTTACCAGATTGTCCCAGAATTCCTACTTCAGGACACTTGGTTTAAAAGAGACCTGGGGAGGTCTCTTTCTAGTGAAATATTATGGGTGCAGCAGCTTTCTTGTACTAGAGCTTTTAGTAATGGCTTAAAACGGAGCAGAGACTTGAATTCGCAAGTCAAAAGGATACATTTATTTCAGACTTAGAGGAAAAGTGTTTAAGAATATTCAGAAAAAAGACAAAGTTAGAAATAAGTCAAAAGACCCCCTGTCACAATGGAGTTATTATGGAGCATTAGAATTCTCATTCATTCATTCAACAAATTTTCATTGAGCAGCTACTATGCGGCAGGCCCTCAGGTAACAAGACAGAAGAGGACCTTATTTCAAAGACCTTTCCTTCTGAGGATATGTTATATGCCTTTTGCGACAAAATGTCTGAGAACACAGGAATAAGGACAACAACTTTCTGATCTGCCGACCTGACACCTCCTCCAGACTAGCTTAGAGTCTTCTTCTATGCCCCTGAGTACCTTATACTTCCCTATCATAGCATAAACCACACTGTGTGTGGATGCTTGCTTAATTGTTCCTCCTCTTCTCTAGAAAGCAGCCCAAGGACAGTGACCATGTCTATCTTATTGACAGTTTATATCCCTCCTACATCCTTGCTAAATACTTGATTCAATGGCTAGCTGGCTGGAAGGATGGATAAATGATTTGCCAGATTATGATCAGAACTCCTTATATAGAGAGGCAGCCTGAGAGAGTGGTTAAGAGTGTGTGCTTTGCATTCACCATGAGACTTTGGGCCAGTTTTAAAATTTCCCAGTGCCCCAGTTTCCTCACTGGTAAAACAGGTATAGAAGTAGTGCATCTGTTATATTGTTGTTAAGTGAATTGCGTAAAGTAATTCATATAAAGTGCTTACCAAACTTCTGAAACATAAGTTGCTCAATAAATATCTACTACTATTACCAGTGTAAAATGGCAGTTTCCAGGTGACACTTTGCTATTTAAGTATTGCATCCCTACTCTTTCAGCTCCATTATAAGATCAAAGGATGTCAATTAGTAATTCCAAGCTAAAGGTATCACTTTGAGTTCAATATCTATAAAAATATCAAAAAGATAATTTGGAAATAAATGTAAGTACAGTATTGAAAAAGAAAGTTGAAATGATTCAAAAAAAGAAAGAGGGAAAAAAGCTCAAGATGTCATGTCCAGAGCAACTTTTCTGGGGTAATAATACCACACTTACATTCCCCATAGATAACCAAAATATCAGTTTATGTTTATGTTCTGGAACATTCTAATTGTGCCTCATAGAAATAAGCATCAATGAATGTTCACTGATGAAGAAGCAGAAAACAAAGCAAAAAAAATAAAAAAATAAATATGCATATATGGATGTATCTTATTTGATGTTTAGTCTTATCTAAACCTAAGGGTGTTGTATTATCTTTTTGTTTCTTTTGAAAATCTAATGCTTTTTTTCTATGCGTGACCTTTAATCAAAATTAGCATAGTGCCTCCTCATATGGAGTTATCTATTATCATCTAAATGAGATGAAAAGCTAACCTGTGACCAACATATGGAAACCCAGTAACTTTGCTGCTTTCTTCTACTTCTATCTGAGAGAATATGCTTGGGCTCTTCTCCTACCAAAGGGATCCTCATAGGAAATTTCAAATCTCACTCAAAAACATTTTTGTTTTAATTACTCAGATAGGGACCTTTGATGACTGTGGGATCTCTGAATTGGGAGCCCACCACACATGAAGGAAAGCATGTCAATATCCAGGTGATGCCTGGAGCACATGCCCAGGCCCACTGAAAATAGAAGCTGTCCTGATCAACTATCCAGGCAGAACTTTCTTTTAGTCTCAAAATATTTCTGGCATTATTACTAGGCTATGACTGCTGTATATCTGTTTAGATAGAGAAATTTTTTTTAAAAAGTAGTTTAAGTTTAACAGATTTAAACCTGCCACAGGATCTACACAAACATATACACATATTTTTTACTGCCTTGGCTGATAATCAGCAACCTAATGAAAAACTGAAGTATTTAACACTAGGATAGTAATAGCACTGATTTAGAGATTTTATGGATTTTTTTTTTTCATGTACCATCTATACATCCTGTGTCATTTTCCCATAGAATGCACAGGGGTAGAAGTTTTTGTAAAGTACCTAAAACAATGCTAAGCTTATAGTAGTGACCAATAAATGTTTGTGGTACGAATGGAATAAATCTTGAGGTACCTTGAAATTTAGCCTAATGCAATCATTAGAAAGATGATTAGAAAACTGTGTAAAGATATTTGAAAATCCCTTTGAGCAAAATTAAATGAAAAAATCAGAATACATAATTAAATACATACTTTGATTACAACCAAGTGTGAAAGAAAAACATGCATAGAAAAAAAAATCCAAAGTCTTAACAATAGACAAAGTTTTTTTTTAAATGGTAAAATTATGGGTGTCTATATTTTTCATAATATTTTGTAATTTTTATTGTGATATTTCAGGGGATATTTTATGTCTATAAGAGCAGGTATGGTTTTAACAGTGGTTAAAACTATAAATAAACAAAGAGATTATTCTTTGTGATTAAAAACCAAAATCTATTAGCATAGCAACAATATTTCTCTTAAAGTTGTCAACGAAGTCTTCTGACTTAGCTACTCTCTTTATCTGATCTACCTTCACTAACATTGAATTTAATGTGCAAAAGTCAGTATTTGTCACTCAACTAGTCAAGAAAATCTGATTAACTGTACTATTTCTAGAGACAGTTTTAAAATGTATTATACTATTGATGGAGAAGCATTATTTGTCACATAACATAGAACCTTATCTCTCTAGTGAAGTTAAGAGTTAAAATAAAGAAATGTTTTCCTAAAAAGTTTACATTTGGTCTTCTCTAAAATCTTTTAAGCTAAACATAATGGAACCAACATAATGGAAATGAAATTTAGAAATAAATAACTTTCTGATCTAGTATTTAGCAGTTGTAAACTCTTAAGAACATAATTGACACCTTATTTTAAAATGATAAAATAAATTAATTTGGTTACTTTTAAATTTAAAAATGGTATACAAACATATTAGTTGATATAAATATATATATATTTGAAAATAATACAAAGAAATAAATAATACAAAAATATATTTGTAAATATACATTTGTACATATTATTATTGCTATCATATTGTATAAAGCCGCAACAGAAAAATTCAACAACTTCTTATAAATGTTGTCTAATTGTCTCTACCTTTGTAATCAAACATAATATCACTACTACTCACTAACTTAGATACTGTAGAAAGTGCTTACTCAATTTTCATGGGCTTTATGAATAATATATGTTACATAGGCCCAGTTCCTCTAACAATCCTTTAAATAAGTTATTTCACAGTCTGGTCATGCAGCTTTTTAATCTAATTATTTGTCATCATAAACAAGGCAACTGTTTAAGCAATAATAAGCTTTACCTTGATCATTCCCACTCTCACAGTTATCAATTTTGATTAGCTATAGATTCTAATTTGTTTCTTGTTTATAGAATCAAAAAAATCAATTCTCATATTTGGCAGGGAAAAAGTCTAGAATAGTTAATGCTGTGGAGTACAAATTTGATTTTTGGAAGGAAAAGCAAAAAGTAGTTAAGAAACAAAGTGAACAACTTAAAAAATTTGATGTGAATTCTTTACCAAAGGACTGTCATGGGGAGGTAGAGTCGCAGTACATTTGTCCCTTAGTTCAATGCATTTGAAGTGGAAGATTCTTACTTAATATTTGGCAGTATGCTTGAGAGAACAGGATCTCATGTGTTTGATCTTTTTCTAAGACTAGTAAACTGCTTCTCCTTTATTAACTCACCCATTGAAGAGTAATTTTAAGTAAAATTGATTTAGGCTCACTTTATTGATAGAAAAATTAGGCATAGAAACATACATAACTGAGCCCAATAGTTCAGTTACTAACCCTTCTTACTCCTGGAGGCTGCAGATATCATGTCCACTCTGCGATGGAGAGCTTGGGCCTTTAAAATTTTAATAGGTTGTTTTATTGCCTAAAACTTTGAACAAAGAAAAAATAAATCAATCAGGTTGGCCTAGTTCTGGTTTTGATGGGCAGGAAAATCAGGTTATAATTTAGAACAACAGCAAAGAAAAGCTGTTCCGCAAGTTACCTCTGTTTAGTAGGAAACAAGCATCAATGCAAACACAAAACAGATGACTCCATACGTCTGCGATCTGCCAACTTCCTTCAGGGTGAACTCTTTCTACCAGATTCATAGGAATTATCATTTCACCCACTTACATCATATGTCCCTGAAGGATTCAGTAGAATCACCTAAAAGGAATCTGTTAGATAAGAGGAAGTAAAATGCGTGTAGAAAATAGAAGGAACAAACAATAATTGTGACAAAAGTTACTATCTTTGAGCCCTTGCTAAGACCAGTCATTACCAAGGATCTTTCACCAATGTTGTGTTGTGTAATCTCCACAATAATGCAGAAGTAATTGATAATCTCCATGTTACTGATGACATAACTAATGTTCAAAGAGGTTAAACAATATCCAAATACCATTTGATAGCAAACTCCAGTTTGCCAATTTCAAACTCCACACTTTTTTTTTTAATATGACAAAAACATTTTTAAAAAGGTAAATAATGCTTTAGTGGAGTATTTACTTCTACTGTAGAAATACTATCTTAGAATCAGTGACATTTTAGTAATATCTTCTTAAAACCTGCCTCCTGACTCATAGCAACCCTTAGAAGGTGTTGTCTAGCCTCTGCTTGAACAATTTTCCTAATGGAGCTCTCACTGCCTCACCACATAACCCATTCCTCTTTAGACAGCTCTTATTGTTTAAAGTTATTCCTAAGATTCACCCCTGAAAACAATACAATAGTTCCAAATCTTCTCCTCCACAACAGCCTATAACACCCTTTAATCCCTTTTAGATCTCTTAAGACCTCCATGACACATTCCACCCCCAAAATCTTCTCTCAGCGTTTCCCAGAGGAAACATTCCAGGACTTCTCCATCTAGCTTTGTATGGATATGCTTAGCTTGCTGGCGTGACCATTTTAACAGCTAGAGGAAGAATGCTAATCAAGTCCAGAAGCCATATCCCCTTTTTCTCATCTATGACACCATATTTCTATAGATATGAAAGAATATTGGACCACTTATTTATTTATTTGGCAGTCATGTCACAATACTATTGGTTTAAAATGAACTTGAAGCCAGTAAAAAATACTTAGTTTTTTTTTATTTTTTTTTATTTTTATTATACTTTAAGTTCTAGGGTACATGTGCATAACGTGCAGGTTTGTTACATATGTATACCTGTGCCATGTTGGTGTGCTGCACCCATCAACTCGTCAGCACCCATCAATTCATCATTTATATCAGGTATAACTCCCCAGTGCAATCCCTCCCCCCTCCCCCCTCCCCATGATAGGCCCCAGTGTGTGATGTTCCCCTTCCCAAGTCCAAGTGAACTCATTGTTCAGTTCCCACCTATGAGTGAGAACATGCGGTGTTTGGTTTTCTCTTCTTGTGATAGTTTGCTAAGAATGATGGTTTCCAGCTGCATCCATGTCCCTACAAAGGACGCAAACTCATCCTTTTTTATGGCTGCATAGTATTCCATGGTGTATATGTGCCACATTTTCTTAATCCAGTCTGTCACTGATGGACATTTGGGTTGATTCCAAGTCTTTGCTATTGTGAATAGTGCCGCAATAAACATACGTGTGCATGTGTCTTTGTAGTAGCATAATTTATAATCCTTTGGGTATATACCCAGTAGTGGGATGGCTGGGTCATATGGTACATCTAGTTGTAGATCCTTGAGGGATTGCCATACTGTTTTCCATAATGGTTGAACTAGTTTACAATCCCACCAACAGTGTAAAAGTGTTCCTGTTTCTCCACATCCTCTCCAACAGCTGTTGTTTCCTGATTTTTTGATGATTGCCATTCTAACTGGTGTGAGATGGTATCTCATTGTGGTTTTGATTTGCATTTCTCTGATGGCGAGTGATGATGAGGATTTTTCATGTGTCTGTTGGCTGTATGAATGTCTTCTTTTGAGAAATGTCTGTTCATATCCTTTCCCCACTTTTGGATGGGGTTGTTTGTTTTTTTCTTGTATATTTGTTTGAGTTCTTTGTAGATTCTGGAAATGAGCCCTTTGTCAGATGAGTAGATTGCAAAAATTTTCTCCCATTCTGTAGGTTGCCTGTTCACTCTGATGGTAGTTTCTTTTGCTGTGCAGAAGCTCTTTAATTAGATCCCATTTGTCAATTTTGGCTTTTGCTGCCGTTGCTTTTGGTGTTTTAGACATGAAGTCCTTGCCCATGCCTATGTCCTGAATGGTACTACCTAGATTTTCTTCTAGGGTTTTTATGGTCATAGGTCTAACATTTAAGTCTCTAATCCATCTTGAATTAATCTTCATATAAGGAGTAAGGAAAGGATCCAGTTTCAGCTTTCTACTTATGGCTAGCCAATTTTCCCAGCACCATTTATTAAATAGGGAATCCTTTCCCCATTTCTAGTTTCTCTCAGGTTTGTCAAAGATCAGATGGCTGTAGATGTGTGGTATTATTTCTGAGGACTCTGTTCTGTTCCATTGGTCTATATCTCTGTTTTGGTACCAGTACCATGCTGTTTTGGTTACTGTAGCCTTGTAGTATAGTTTGAAGTCAGGTAGCGTGACGCCTCCAGCTTTGTCCTTTTGACTTAGGATTGTCTTGGCAATGCGGGCTCTTTTTTGGTTCCATATGAACTTTAAAGCAGTTTTTTCCAATTCTGTGAAGAAACTCATTGGTAGCTTGATGGGGATGGCATTGAATCTATAAATAACCTTGGGCAGTATGGCCATTTTCACGATATTGATTCTTCCTATCCATGAGCATGGTATGTTCTTCCATTTGTTTGTGTCCTCTTTGATTTCACTGAGCAGTGGTTTGTAGTTCTCCTTGAAGAGGACCCTTACATCCCTTGTAAGTTGGATTCCTAGGTATTCTATTCTCTTTGAAGCAATTGTGAATGGAAGTTCACTCCTGATTTGGCTCTCTGCTTGTCTGTTATTGGTGTATAAGAATGCTTGTGATTTTTGCACATTAATTTTGTATCCTGAGACTTTGCTGAAGTTGCTTATCAGCTTAAGAAGGTTTTGGGCTGAGACGATGGGGTTTTCTAAGTATACAATCATGTCATCTGCAAACAAGGACACTTTGACTTCTTCTTTTCCTAACTGAATACCCTTGATTTCTTTCTCTTGCCTGATTGCCCTAGCCAGAACTTCCAACACTATGTTGAATAGGAGTGGTGAGAGAGGGCATCCCTGTCTTGTGCCAGTTTTCAAAGGGAACTTTTCCAGTTTTTGCCCATTCAGTATGATATTAGCTGTGGGTTTGTCATAAATAGCTCTTATTATTTTGAGGTACGTTCCATCAATACCAAATTTATTGAGCGGTTTTAGCATGAAGGGCTGTTGAATTTTGTCAAAAGCCTTTTCTGCATCTATTGAGATAATCATGTGGTTTTTGTCTTTGGTTCTGTTTATATGCTGGATTACATTTATTGATTTGCGAATGTTGAACCAGCCTTGCATCCCAGGGATGAAGCCCACTTGATCATGGTGGATAAGCTTTTTGATGTGCTGCTGAATCCGGTTTGCCAGTATTTTATTGAGGATTTTTGCATTGATGTTCATCAGGGATATTGGTCTAAAATTCTCTTTTTTTGTTGTGTCTCTGCCAGGCTTTGGTATCAGGATGATGTTGGCCTCATAAAATGAGTTAGGGAGGATTCCCTGTTTTTCTATTGATTGGAATAGTTTGAGAAGGAATGGTACCAGCTCCTCCTTGTACCTCTGGTAGAATTCAGCTGTGAATCCATCTGGTCCTGCGCTTTTTTTTGGTGGGTAGGCTATTAATTGTTGCCTCAATTTCAGAGCCTGTATTGGTCTATTCAGGGATTCAACTTCTTCCTGGTTTAGTCTTGGGAGAGTATAAGTGTCCAGGAAATTATCCATTTCTTCTAGATTTTCTAGTTGATTTGCGTAGAGGTGTTTAGAGTATTCTCTGATGGTAGTTTGTATTTCTGTGGGGTCGGTGGTGATATCCCCTTTATCATTTTTTATTGCACCTATTTGATTCCTCTCTCTTTTCTTCTTTATTAGTCTTGCTAGTGGTCTGTCAATTTTGTTGATCTTTTCAAAAAACCAACTCCTGGATTCATTGATTTTTTGGAGGGTTTTTTGTGTCTCTATCTCCTTTAGTTCTGCTCTGATCTTAGTTATTTCTTGCCTTCTGCTAGCTTTTGAATGTGTTTGCTCTTGCCTCTCTAGTTCTTTTAATTGTGATGTTAGAGTGTCAATTTTAGATCTTTCCTGCTTTCTCTTGTGGGCATTTAGTGCTATAAATTTCCCTCACACACTGCTTTAAATGTGTCCCAGAGATTCTGGTATGTTGTATCTTTGTTCTCATTGGTTTCAAAGAACATCTTTATTTCTGCCTTCAGGTTGTTCAGTTTCCATGTAGTTGAGTGGTTTTGATTGAGTTTCTTAGTCCTGAGTTCTAGTTTGATTGCACTGTGGTCTGAGAGACAGTTTGTTATAATTTCTGTTCTTTTACATTTGCTGAGGAGTGCTTTACTTCCAATTATGTGGTCAATTTTGGAATAAGTGTGATGTGGTGCTGAGAAGAATGTATATTCTATTGATTTGGGGTGGAGAGTTCTATAGATGTCTATTAGGTCCGCTTGGTGCAGAGATGAGTTCAATTCCTGGATATCCTTGTTAACTTTCTGTCTTGTTGATCTGTCTAATGTTGACAGTGGAGTGTTGAAGTCTCCCATTAT